>NW_027396858.1:0-192258 GCF_047715825.1 Aspergillus stella-maris | reverse complement strand
ATATATATTATAAAGTCCTATTAGCTATTATAAGTAAGTATAGTCTATAGTTTATTAATACTTTTTAAAATAGGATTTATAAAAGGCTATTAATTTAATATTAACTATTTACTACTTTTTACTTATAAATTAATAGTATAATAAAGCATGCTAATTAAGAAATTAAATAAGTCCTATATATATTTTATATATATATATAGGATAATTAAAAAAGCTACTACCTATAGTTACTATTATAATTAATAACTATAATACTATATTTATAGGAATCTCCCCCTTTTTCTTTATTTATAAATATTATATTAACCTAATTAGCTTAAATAAATTAACCTAGTTATAAAATACTTTAATATAGCCAGGGTTAGCAGGTAAAATATTTATAAATTACCTTTAAAAAGCTAGTAACTAGGCCCACGCTACTATTACCTTTATATAGGCCTAGTAAGAGGAATAGATAAACTATTAATAATAGGCAGCCCCTATATATAAAAAGGATAATTAAGTCTAGCTAAACCTTTAAAATATATATATATATATGACAACTATTAAAGAAGCTAGACTAGTTACATAACTATTATTAGGTAATAGACATCCTATTACTATATACTATCTGGCTTAATATGCCTATAGGTATATACCTAGTTTTTTATATAGAACTTGTTTATTTAGCTACTATAGACCTGTTCCTATTTTAAATTATGGATAATATATAGCCACCCCTATTATTAATTAATAGGGAGTAGGAGTATAAAGTTAAATATATCCTAGCTATATAATATAAAAAGGTTAGACAAGGATATTATAATAAAGTACTAGTAAAATAGATAGGATAGGCATACTAGACTTAGGAAAGACTAAATTTAGTTTAAAACTATATTATACTAAATATTTTTAAGGAGTAATATAGTCCTATTTTAAATATAATTTAGTAGTAAATTAATAATAATAACTATATTATAATACCCCTTGCAAGGCTTAAACTAGGAGGGGGGTATTATCATGGGCTAGTGCCTGGTAGGGTTGCAGGCTAGAGCCCGCCCACGTGACACTAGCATGTTAACGCGGAAGAACACGCGTGGAGAACTTCTCTTTTTCAAGCTTTTTATACACAGTTCATGGCCTAGTTAAATTAAATATAAGTCTTACTTCAGCCCTTTACATTAATAATTTTAAAAAACTTATATATAAGTATAAAAAAGGTCTCTTATATTAATTTAATAAATAAATAGTATTACCTAATATACTAATATATTATTACTTTTCTACCTTTATTTTCTATTCCTATTTTTAGTATTTAACAAGAATGTTAGTCTTGTAAACCCCCTATATTATTAATAATACTTTTAACCACCAATAGCTAAGGGAATTACATAACCACTATGTTTACTAGGTTAACCACTTCATGCAACTTCTACTTACTGGCAATACCTTTTCTGTCTTCTAGCTTAACACAACCACTAATATAATGAATTCAGATCACCGCCTAAAACGTCGTTTAACAAAGGTGTAGGGCATGACACCTGCGTAGATCATCTATTCTAACCTAAAGAGGTCTAGTAATGCAACACATCAAAGATATAAGCACAGAATAGTGGCGAAAGCCAATCTTGAAGTAGAGAAACAGTAATGTTTGCACTACTGACTAAAATGTATTAGAATTTGGCTTTGATATGAGTTTGTCACTCAGATTCACTGCTGTGAATGTCTTTGGAAGTTTGACACTTTGGAAGACATTAATATCATCTCATGTTCTCCAGAGGGGCTACACTCACGTGTTGAACTTGGCTTTCAGGGTTTCTATGACCTCCTTCCAGTCTTGATGCGCAGTGAGACTGCGTCGTGGGGCACAGCCAATCGCATGTCTGGAATCAAGGTGCACATCCAAGGGATCAAAAGCATGGCAGCCGGGACTGATGGAAATTCGAATAGAATATGAACTGGTTGAGGCTTCACAGTCTCTGGCCTCATAAAGTTCAAAGCAGATCTGAGAGAGATAGTCCAATTCCGGTATAGCAGAGCGGGCTATTTTGGTCTGAATGCCTCCCTCGAGTATACAGTTCAATAGCGTATAGATATGCGATTCTTTGGTAAAGTAGAACACTGACTTTGCATCCGAAGAAGCCTGGACCTCTTCAAGGTCTCTCACTATCTCCTGCAGTAGTGGCAGAGATGTCAACAGTCCAATCTCCAGTTTCTCAGTGTCCGTGATACCGTATTCCTGAGGAGTCACATAATCAAAGAGGACCTTCGCCAGCTTGTAGAGTTCCCTCAATTTAGACAGCCTGGAGTCCAGCTTGGTCTTAGACGAGTTAGAGCCTGGATATAGCTTGAAATAATGATCGTAAGAATCGTCGAGTGCCCGTAGATGCGGTATGGACGACTCAAAGGCATGCATTCGCCTCCTTAAGCCTAGTCGATGAGCGAGAGTCTGGTTCTCAGAGTGCTGCTCGTCGATCTCCTTCTGGCCAGCAACGCCTTCATAGTTGCTGATTTTGGGATCCGCAGGGGCATCCTTGCGAGAGACTCTTCTGCGACTAACGTCTGTGGAGTCCTCATCGCTCTCATCAGCATCAGGGGGTGTGAAAACCCATTCAAGAATTTGGCGATTATGAAGTGCATCAAACTTCATACTATCGTACAGCTCAGACAACTTGCTGGGGTCGACCTTTTCTGTGTCGCAGAACTCGGCGAAAAGCTTCTCCCATCTCTCCTTGAAAAGCATTGGATCCTCGCCAGTACACCACCGCCCTTGGATAGCAGCATACGCTGGATTTTCAGGAGAAAATGCAGCAGCAGAACGCGATGTCCCTGATTCATCCGTACGCTCGTCCACATGAGAAGGGCCCAGAGTCTCGCCGTTTAACTTCTGAAAATTATGCCTCATTACATCCCGGTGAAATTTCATCAACTCAACAACTGTTGCCAAGACGACAGAAGGTTCAGGGATATTTTCTTTCGGCCACGTGAATTGAGAAGGTGCAGACCCCTCCCGTAAAAGTAATTTGAGCTTCTTCTTCACCTTGTCCATCAAGTCCTTCGCTGCATTAGAATCATCCAGAAGATCTTTCCTTACCTGAATGAAATCCTCCGGAATTTCCTTTTGATCGAGAAAAGAACAAGCCCATATTTGGGCTTTGTGCTCACGTTAGAGAGGGCAGGTAAATTTGATGGGCAGACTCAAACTTACAGCTTGTACTCACTCTCCTCTCTGAGCTAGTGAAAATTCGAACATTGTCCAATGCTTCCTTGTTCATCAACTTTAAATCGTCACGCATATTGAGACCGAGGTCCTGGGACTGATAACGAGCTGCATGAGTTGGCTCACCACCCCATTTGATCACAAGTTGAAGCTTATCCAAGATAAGGTCATTCTCGGCGGCCGAAAACCTCGAAAATGTGGCTCCAGAAATCGAATCACTCCTCGTCTGCGGTCTGCTCGCGTTCCCATTGTCCGAAAGAGCGTCACTTGGCAATGGAGACCCAGGATAGTCGACATCCCGTTCAACCTCACAGGGTGTCTCTGCATTTTTTGACCCTTCCCCTTCTTGTGACTCTCGACGCTTGAACATAGGCTTGATTTGCACTTTGGTTCCAGGCCAGCCACCCTTTTTCTCCAACGAGGTACGCAGCAATCTTAATTTATCTGCATCCTCAAGCCCTTGTTCCATCGCGAGGTTGACAGCATCCGATACACTTCGGAGGGCGGATTCACCTTTGATCACAACTTCTTCTTGGTGCCCCTTCAATAAGTCAATGAATGGTTGGCTATGAAAGGTGAATTTGAACTTTTGTTTTGGTGTTCGATCGGCGTGTCTGATAACCGCGACCATGCCCTTCAGTTTCCAGGAATGTTTAGACGCAGGCGGGGGCGGATTTCCCTCAATCGATGAAGAATGATTTGTACCCTTGGGAGTCTGTGTACTGGGAGAGGCACATTTTTCTGTATTCGCACTTTCAAGACCATGGTTATAGTCCATGCCGTCGGTATTTGGGACTGCAAGGCTTGAATGCAAGGACTCCGAGGACCCGAGTTCTGGAATTCGTTGCTGCTGTTGATTCCCATTCGATTTCAAGGAGCCCGGCGATTTGAGAAGCGTCCTCAACGCATGTCGGTGTGATACCGAATGCCTCCAGGAATGATGGTTGGGGTCTGGGGATGACGCTTCGGATGCATCTAGGATTCCTTCACGCCTGCGCTTATCACAGATAAACGTCTCCCTCAGTATACTGGCGCATCTGTCATAGTAATCATTGTTGTCTTTGACAAAACTCCAGCCATTGACATCAATAACGTAGCTCCTTTCACCAACTCGAAGCATATCAAAGCCGCAAATCCTCTGCCCGAAACCGGAGGAAATTTTTGAAGCTACGGATGCCTCTTCCTTGCTCAGCTTGGTGATGTACCGGAGCTCCTTCCCATGGGTATTACGGCGAACAAGTCCGTCAACGACAGGAGACTTTCGGGTTTCTGCATGACAGAAATCTGGTCCAACTGTATATGCCTTGACATCTTCCGCATTATCCACCCTTAGAAATTGTTCGTAAATGTAGCTCG
This sequence comes from Aspergillus stella-maris, assembly GCF_047715825.1. Taxonomy (NCBI): domain Eukaryota; kingdom Fungi; phylum Ascomycota; class Eurotiomycetes; order Eurotiales; family Aspergillaceae; genus Aspergillus; species Aspergillus stella-maris. The sequence continues at coordinate 187,703 of NW_027396858.1, read as the reverse complement.
AACCCTCTTCTGTGACCGATCGAGGGATTGTAAGTTTTGGGTCGTATTCAGAACTCTTGTTTCCGACTTTTCGAAATAGTCGCCTGCCGCCACCGCCGTACTGTTGGTCATTGGAAAAATAGATATGTATGTTATGATTTTCCCCGCTTACTGGCTTCTCAACAAATGGCTTCCTGAATTGTTTGCCGTCAATGATGAGTGAATCGTTGTCCTCAGACATCGAAACGCTTTTCGTAATGGAAGTGCCCCCACCAGTCCCGTCCGCAGGACCGTCGAGTTTCACACCCGTAAGGTTGTATACATGCTGCGCAAGTTCTGGAGACTCTAGGGTTGGACCACCATCTCGATTGACTTCAATCCTCTTTGGAGTAGGAACGCTCATATGGTCCAGAATACGCAAGCACAATCGTCGATCCCATAGTATCTTCTGCATGGGCAAATCATTGACGCAGAAAGGCTTCCTCAACCTTGCATAAGCGATGGCTTTATCTAGCGGAAAGCCATCTGAGAAGAAAGCGATGAGAAAGTCGCATACTGGCCAGTTTTCCACGGCTTCATCGAGAATAACCTTATCGCCAAAGACAATCACTTCGAAATCGCCTTTGGATTGCAGACGGGTGAGAATGTTTTGACTGGGCTTACTCCGGGCCTTTACATCCAGAGCGCAGACACCGATTTTTCCCAGATGCGCAGGGGCGAATTCTGCCTCACTCATCGAGCTCGCTGCGGTACTCCCGCTTAGTCTCCTGGGCGCCCGGCTTGACGATCGAGTAGAAGAACGTGTTTTTCGACCCTGCACTTCGTAGCCATTATCAGACCTACCAACATTGGGCTGGGGAGCTTGTATATTATTGTTATTTCCCTTTGAAGTACTTGATGCCGATGAGTGGCACGGCGAACTGCCTGAGGGCCTCTCCTCATTAGGGCCAGAGTTGGGTGCCGAAAAAGTGGGCTTAACGGAGGCCCCCAGACCGCTGGGGGCACCACTGCTATGAACACTTGTACTATCCATTCGAATAATGCGAGGAAGTTGGACAAAAGAAGTGCTGATGATGTTGTCCCGTTGTCGGGGGGGAAGGATGCAAGCGGGGGTTCGGAATGAACGCGAACGTCCAAGCAGAGTTACTCTCACGGAATATCACCTAGAAAAGTCCAAGCGTACACGAAATTTGGGCCAATAGCCGAGGGCAAGCGAGACACTCTTAGCGACAGGGAACGACTCGAATCTGCATATCGCTTGAAACCTAGAGCGGAGCACAAGAGTGAAATCAAGTCGGAATGAACTAGCTGTAGCTATCCCCGATGATCTGGTTTTCTGTAAGCGGGTGCGAAGATTGTCGGACACTGTGGTAGCCGGAACAGGAGTCTGTAGTTGGTTGTTTTCGAGGCCTCGAGTCTTGAGAGACCGTCTGTTTCTCTGGTGCGGCCAGGAAGGTAGTTACAAGGGACCATCGCCACAGTGGCCCCACTGGGTTACTGTAATGCCAATTGCAACCATTCTCGCCATTGGGACGTCTTATTGTCCATACTTTATAGAAATGAACTAGGTTTGGACCTAGCACGGTGGGCTGCGCGCCGCTGCGGTAATGATGTGGGCTTCCTTGTATGCATGAAGAAGAGACTAGATAGGTTCAGGCAAAGGTGATATGTAGCCCTACTCCCTAGCCGTCTGCAGGCTTGAGCCTCGATCACTACTACTGGCTCGGGCACTGACTCGGGCACCCGCGTGGGGCTTACAGAGCGGAAGGGTTCGAGGCCCGGCGCTACCTCAGGTAAATTGCTACGCCGTACTCCCCGGTGGGTATAAAAGAGTACAAAGCTACTGTGTTGATCGGTAACACTTTATTACCAATTTTATGGGTATATTGTATATTACTGCAAAGTAGAGATTGGCTTCAAGTTGATTTGCGAAGAGCCTTGATTTTTAATCATGTAATAGCTCTTTGACCTGGAAACTCCATAATTTTAACAGCACACGTTGCTTTCATTAACCTGTAGGTGACTACTCAAAAAGCCAGTAGTCAAATATTCCGGCCAATAGGGTGCTCACACCATGGAGAAGTCTTCCTTAGAAGTTTTGATCACGCTTTCAACATCAAGGCCGTGAGGAGTTACTAGGATCTTTTGTGCACCATGCATCTACGATTACACGTTTTTGTTGCTATATAACAGTTCAACCATCCCATTGGCTATGCTATGTTTCTGCTTATACTGGACACTGTTATCGCAGTGCCATTGCGAGGATGCGAGATACCTCGAAAGCCACCCCCTGGCTACCTTGGCGTGATACATTATATGATTGACAGGTTCTCCTCCGCACCGTACTTCTGACTCGGTGTCTGAATAATGCTTGGCTTAACTCCTTTGGCCTTCGATCAGAAGACGGTTCCGCCCTCCCATGGTGTTCGGTAGATATGGGTATTCGTGGAATTTGCAAAGGGGTGCATCCAGCCAAGCAGCAGCGCTGCTATCTGTTCTTGGCCCGGATACAGCGAACTTGTGTCAATCAATTGGCAGAGATGTATAGAACTATAGGAGCCATAGAGAGTCTTTGTTAGAATTTGCTTCAATATACCAGAAAAGGTGAGTGTGTACCGTTATTCCCTCGTATAAAAGCATCTCCGTAGCTGCGCGTCAGCTGCCCGCTGACATATTCCTGGGACTTCTCCAGGGCAATGTTCATATAGCCATCTACTGACTGTAATTCGCCTATCACTGGATGTTAGTCGCTCTAAGACTCTGCTCACACCTAGACCGTATAGGAACCTTTGTATACAACACCCGAGTTTAGCTTGACCGTCACGGGAGCCCCCAGTATCTCGCTCAGGAAAGCGGAGGGATCCTTCCCTTCGGATGGTGCACCATTCTCCATCCTCAATTACCACTTGTTTGCTTTTCTTTGGGTATACCGGAAAAAGACGCTGTAGAGGCCGATGGATTTGAGTCGCGCTCTTGTGAGGGGCCGGGAGGGAGAACTTGAGAAAAGCGGGCACGTGCGGGCTGTGGCTGCCAGAAGCAACAGCCGCAGTCCTCGCCGTCCGCTGTCCCCGACACAATCACAGGCTCACAGCTAGCTTCCACTTGCCTGCGGCACGGTGGACAATCATTCCTCGAGGGAACATCGAAGTCCGGGTTATTCTATCTATGACATGTTACGACAATTGCAGCTTAATAGACTGCATGACGCTCTCTTTTCGCCAATCAGTTTTTCCTTCACAAGAAAAGCTCAAGACCACCACTGCCTACCTTCTGTCTAGTCAACATTGTTCAATGATATCTACACCCCGCAATGCCCTCGTATTTCAATAAGCCTTCATGGGCAACTCGAGGGGTTGAAAATGAGGATACTGAGTTCTACCGCCGTGCTGAACAAACCTACAAAGACATCGTCGCCACAAATATAAACGCGCGCCAACGACGAGAAGACTCCACCAGAAAAAATACTCCGCACAAACGGCAGCGCCTTTCAGACTCAACGAAAGATGGATATGCCACAAAACCAAATGTGGAACAAGTCACATACACTAGAAGCCCTACTGGAATGGAAAGCTCGCCAGCTCCGCAGGACAGAAACCTAAGTCCTGATCGACCCTCGACGTTTCATCAAGTATCGCAGGATACTCAAGGGCCTCCTGCCACAAACTCGCATGATCTCACGCCCGTGACATCTGAAGCCTCGCATAAGGGCGCCCTGGCGGACTCCAAATCCTTTTCACCTTCTCATTTTGTAAACGACGAAGCAGTAGATGCCCACGTCAAAAGTCAGCTAGATGACGCGAACGCCATCGCTGATAGAGGTGCATCTCGTAGTGAGGGACACACTGCTCAAGACAATACTGTTGTGCAAATTCTCATTACCTCTCAAATCCCAGCATCGAAATCTCTAATAGTTCACCGCAAGATGTCACAGTCCCTGAAAGGAGTACGCCTTGCATGGTGCGAACGCCAGGGGCTACCCAAAGAACTTGCCTCGACAGTGTTTTTGACTTGGAAAGGCAAAAGGCTATTTGACGTTACCACCTGTAGAAGCTTGAACATCGAGACACAAGGCTCCTTTACTAAGGAATTGTCTCTCTTCGACGATCACTTCAGTAACCCAGATGGCTACCGGGTGCACATGGAGGCTGTTACTGAAGAGATGCTTGCGGCTGGGCGTGGGTTGTCACTAGGAACAGCAGAAGTTGTTCCAACATCCATTACGTCCGCTCACTCTGAAACCGAACCGCAAACCCAGCATGAAATTACCCTCAAATGTCCGGAATTGGATGACTTCAAGATTTGCGTCTCATCGGCAACACGTGCCTCTCAAGTCGTCGGAGCCTTCTGTAAATCACGATGTATTTCTTCTAACTCAACCGTATATCTTGCCTTCGACGGTGACCGCTTGGATCCTGATTCTTGTTTATCAGACTATGGGATCACTGACGGCGATATGATTGAAGCTATTGTCAGGAAAGGACCGTGACCGGTGGTGCTATGCGTTGGGATTTCTCAACTTGTCATACCCTACATCGATACTTCTGGTTGCTACAGCGGTTGAATGTTGGGGTCAGCGTAGGGTCGGTATCTCGTTCTTCTAATGTGTTATGTATTATAAAAATTTGAAGCTGTCATTTACCGACTGGCCTTGAGTAACGCGAATCAGACATTGGAGTAAATGCTCGATATGTGTTGTGCGTGGTAATCAAGGGTTATTTGCTTGAGTACGCGTTCCAAAAGGTATTTAGGGCACCTTTTCAGCAACCTAAGCAAGCATAGTGGCATCTTCTCCGGCTTGATAGAGCTTGGATGAAGTACTTTGATCAACAAATAAGAAGTCTACTATAACTCCTGCAAAACCTCGAGCAATGGAAGCAGTCCCAGTGACCTTGAAATCAAAGTACGTACGGGCTCAATGATAAGAGTTTATCGATAAGCCTTGTGGTGTGGGGGCGGGGCGATTTTCGCGAACCTCGACACAAATTTGACGCGACAACAAAGATTTAACCTCTTGATCTTGTATGCCCTCTGTCATCTGCATAGTTTCGGCAGCCCACTAAATATGAAGCTGCTTACTGTCAACTTCTTGACATGTGCTGTTAAGACCTGCAAAGGTTCCCCCGCGTCTTTCCCTCTTCACTTCCGCGATGTCGATTTAGAGCTACAAGACGTGGATTTTCAACCGGATTTCGTCCGTAATATCATACCACGTGTTGATTGGAAAGGCCTGCAACAAATGGCAAGCGAGGTGCGTATGTTTTAGACTTTGGTCTTACTTCCGGACATTGCGCGCGCTCTCGGAGAACTGACTGGCTTAATCCATCAAGCTCAATTTCCCAAACATTCCAGAAACGAAGCCGGAAGGCGCAGCACTCGATGATGAGCAACTTCTGAAAGATCTTCATCGTCTACTGTTAGAAACGCAAGTTGCGGAGGGAAAGCTTATCTGTGGGAACTGTGGGCATGAATATATGATCAAAGAAGGGATCGCAAACTTCCTGCTTCCCAGTCACCTAGGTTCGACTTTCTCCATTTTAAATACCGCGGTGTAACTGACGTGCTGGTCCTGACAGTGTGATTGCACCACCATCAAATTTATGAAAATCTGTCTATTGCCCTGTCGTTTCAGACACTCTAGAGACAGGGATAGATTTGTTCTTACAATCATGATACGAGTCCAAAAATCACAGATTCGCGGCTGAAAGCTTGACCTCTCCACGTTTGGTAGTCCCTTCAAGGTCTATCCGAGTCCTCAATTGTCTCTCACTGGAACATAAGTGCGGAAAATCTCCTATGATACAGAGCAGTTGCAAGTTATACATAACCCGTGACACACCACCACCCATCTTCAATTCGGAAAATGAGGACCAATTGCAACCAACAAATGCATATCCCATCCGGAACGCCCCTAATTAATAAGCACAACACCATTGCCGGGCCGTATGATCGTGAAAGAAGCCTTGTAGGGCTTGAAATGTCATGGAGAACAGTGCTTTGTCCATATTCGAACATAAAATTGGATTGACGCTCGGCGTTCGACGGCCAACGGGAACCTCAATTCAGGAATCCTTTACACCCGGCTGAGCCGCAAAGGCACGGAATTCTATCATCGCTATCCCATTCCCTCTCAAATTTGTAGTCGTAGGTTAACTCTTCGTCTGGAAAAGAAATCAGTTTAAGTCCACTATTCAAGTCTGGCAACAGGAAAACTCACCCCGTTCAATATCCCTCAGGGCGTAGATGACGATACGCTTGCTCCCGTCAACCTTGATGATCTTTGCTGTGCAGTTGGGCGTACAGCTATGATTTATGAACCTAGCTATGCCACCTCTTTTCGTGGCATCAATAACTGTGTTTTCGTCGATGCGAAAGAGATAACTACTGCCGATGCCGCTCTTCAAGTATCGTCGTTCCCTCATATCGGCAACTTGTTGCCGCACTTTCTCCCCCACATATTCAATGATCATTTCGTTCGCAGATATGTTGACCTCGGCATAAAGGCCCCAATTATGAATAGCCGACCGTGCGAAGCGCACCGGTTTTTTGCGCTTCTTCAACTGGTTGAAACGAAGGACGTCGCTGTCACCACTTTGGGCTGGAAGAGCTTGCTTTTGAGCATTAATATCAGCAATGAGCCTGCGGTTATTGACCCTTGTCGACCGAGAAGTCGATTTTGAGATGGTTTTCGCTGCTGCAATCCGAGCTGCCTCAGCAGCAGCGTTTTGCGGGTCATGTTTAGCCTTCGCCTCGCGCTCTTCACGGGCCCTTTGAACCTTGATACGATGAGGGAGATATTTCGACTTTTCCGATTCAAGGATCCTCTTTCTTCCTTCAGTCCGAGCAGCTCCTGTTGTATTCGGAACATAATAGCCATCAATGATCGCAGGCTGCCGGGTGGGCCCTGCATCGCCGCGCAAATTGAGAGCCTTGATTTCTTTCTGCCTCCATGCCCACGCTGATAGGTTGCCGACAAGAGATCTTGGTTGCTTCTCCAATAGTCTGCGCAAGAATAGCAGATCTTCCTCGTCCTTTATAAAGCTCTGCCAGCCATCAAGGTCTAGGGTAATGCTGTTATCGTCATCGACAATCGGACGAGGTTCGTCGCTGGAAACCCCCCATTCGGCTTCCCGCCTGGTCCCGTCCCGGCGTTCAAGTTCTTTGACCCCATCATCAATCGCGCGCAACGCATGGTCGTAACTTGAAGCCTTTCTCTCTGGTCCTTCTGGGCTGAGCAGATTGACGCCTTTGTCTAAACCTTCTAACAACGTCTTGTTGTCTAAGTGTGTCGATTTCTCAGCCAAATTGAGGATGATATTGTTGCTAACGCTCTCCAAAGCCAGAGGTTCCTCAACCCTTTGCTCATCTTCACCAATGGTGTGAGAGCCATCATCTTCCTTCTGTTTCTTGCGTTGGTCGATACTTTCAGTGGCCCTTTTTCTCTTTCGAGAGGGAGAATAAGCCTGATCAGTGGCTTTCAAGTCTATGGCCTCGGATTGTTGCAGGTTGGCATCGTCAAGTTTCTCAGTTGTAGCCTCTAATGCTTCGGTGGTACCCTCATCAGCATCATCGGACTCGGTTCCAGAGCTCATTCGACTAGGGGGACGACTGTCCTGATCATCGGTGTCTCTAGAGAGTGGAGTGTGGTCATCATCCGAATATTCTTCATCGTGGAGCTGTTGGAACCGATGATAAAGTGGCCGAACTTCTCTTTTTCGCAGAGGTTGTTTGCGTCTCTCATCTAAGAAAGCGGTATCCGTACGGTCGAGACGATGAGCTTTTCGTATTCGGGGGAGGGCGGATAGAATGTTGCGGCCAGATGCGGTGGATGCAAGCCGAGTACCGGAAATCTTCGAGAATGGGTCAGGCGTAGTGTCCCGGCTGTCGAAATCGAGGCGAACCATGGGCCGTTTAGTCCCTTCTGGATCAGCAATTCCTAATTGCTTTCTTCTCAAGGCATGTCGCTCTGGATCCAGGTAGTCATACAAGGCTGGACCAGCGACGCGTGCCTTGACATCCTCAAGTAACTTGTCTGTCACATCCTTCACTATGATAGCCAGCACTTCCATGGAGGGGTCCAAGTCCAGCGCTCTTTGCTTCTTTTCTTCTTCAATATCCAGCTCTGCCACTTTTTTGAACCGCTCGGCTTCCGCTTTGGCCCGTCGTTCTAGCTTTAATCGTTCGGGACTAGGGCTGCGTTCGTAATGAGGGTTGCCGTAGGGTTGGCTTTCCATGTTCATTATGTACGTGAAAAGCGGCTTCATATGACACAGTTTGTAGCACCGTTCGGTCTCCTCTTCGCCGCGCCGGGAATTCTCGAATAGAATATAGTACCCGGTTTTGTCACATCGAATATCTGTCCAGCCGAAAACCTTAAGCCGTTTTTTTAGGTGCGGCACAGTCGAGCTCAGGACGGGGACATAGCAATGTGCGATAAAGATATAAGGGTCACGCTTTATCTGGCTCAGTATGGGCGTTTCTTCAATGAGTGATGGGATTGCTGGTTTCACGAAGCTTGCTCTGGGTCCTTCGGGAATGGTCGACAAGGGATTCGTGGAGCTTCTCCCAGAGGGGCCCTTTGGAGCTGTTGATGGGGGTCCGTCATTGTTCGTCTGATCTTCCGGTTTAGGCTCATCCACGGCCGGAAAATCGTTCTTTGAACCCATCCTCTGGGCTTCAGTTGCCTTCAAAGCCAGTTTCGCAGATAACTGTCCATCGCGGTCCAATTCGACCTTGATGCGGCGAACACCAATGCGTTGTCCTTTCTTGCATTCATAGTATGCGCGCTTTGCTGCACTCGCCGCAGAAACCGCGCCACCACCGTGGAAGGAGATACTATCCTTGTACTTGACAGAACATATTCCGAGGAAGCTGCCGGTTTGGGGATCCGTGCGGTTGTTGATTTCCGCGATGTCCCCAAAGCTCGAGAAAAGCGCATTGATGGCCGCAAGTGTTGTCAATGCGTCGAATCCTGTCACGACGATCTGAACAGGTGGTCCGGGGCCTACCGTGTTGTTCGGATCATAAGGCCAGTGCTTAAGCACGTACGGTGCGGGTCTATATTTGGTTTTCTGCCTGCATCCTGCGCCTCGAGTGTAATTCTGAACCTTCAATCGGGGGTCCGCTACTGTCTCCTGTTCATCGCCAACGATGATATCCACATAGCAAGGCTTCCTGCGCTTGTCCTTGGATGAAGCTTTATCCGGATCATGTACCAGCTTGCAGCCTCTGACGAAATCGATACGGTGCCTTTGCGGCTTTGGCGTTGGAGTAGGAGGTGTGTGAAGCGGGGTCATCGTGCCCTTTGGTTCAGCTTCTTTTAGTACTTTTGGGTCCGCCTGCGTAGATTCAGCTAGTGCCTTCGCTTGAGAGGGGCTCAGTCTGTTGTGTGGTGACGATTCTGCGTTTGTCAGCGGCGTGAGAGTATCCATGCGAGTCCCATTCGACGAGCCTGTACCGGGCCCTGACGAATTGACCGCCGGCGTGTTCGCCTCCCCAGGACTGGCCGATCCATCTCGCTTGCGCTTCGTCAAGTCTACCCGCGGCTCTGATATTGAGTCCAAGGAGCCATTGCCGAGAATTGCTTCCTCAGCCGTCTTGGATCGGGGAGAACCAGTGTATTGATCACCAGCATGTTCCCTGTCGAGGTGAGCCCTTGGCCGTTGTCGCTCCTTGGAGACTTTAGTTCGCTTTTGCTGAATGACTGACGGGGCTGTTGGAAAGAAGTCTGCGAAGCCTGCGGAAGAGCGAGACATAATGAGATATGGCTACAAGCCAAAACCGGAATCACTGCCACCAGCTGGTAGCATCCTTGAAGTTTCCTACCAACAAAAAGTGGATGATAAACCAAAAACCACTTCAGGCGCAGAAGCAGTAGATTCCGAAGAGTTCGGAGGTAAGAAGTGACCAGAACGAAGATCGATGATAGCGGATGCACTGCAAGAGCTAAAAATCGGATTCAAATGCGTGTTCAGCTATATAAGGAGGAGAGTCAAGAGCTTAGGTTGAGGCGGATTTGAGAGCGACCGCTCGCATCCGTTCTTAACCTCCCAACGCGATGGCGACGCGAACGAGGCTGTTCACAAAGGGAGATGTGGCGCGAAAAGTGATTGCCGTACGGCACCGCACGTTTAGGCTAGTGTCCAGCTCAAACAACGAGTAACGCATATAAATCCGAGATATTTCACGTTTTATGATGGCCCTGCTTGGGGTTGAGGGAAAAGGATCAAGGAAGTAAAATTGGCAAGGGAAGGGAAAAGTCAAGGCGGTCGACGGGGAGTCGGGTTCGCCCTCGTCCCTTCAAACTTGTTTCCAACACTTCCAGGCTGGCCTCCTTGAGTAGGTAGTTTGCTCTCAATGCAGAGCAACCTGTCAAGGACATCCCTATCCAAGACATGAGAAGCTCCAATTTGATGGTGCAAGGTTTTACTATACAGAGCAACGATTGGTAAAGATTGATTGCATTGACGTTCTCGCTAACCACATGAAGACGGACAAAGCCTCCACGACCGTTACTAGCAACGAGGTGCCACTATCATATATGCCTCTATTAGGTGGAGAAAGAGGCTCACATCTTCCAGAACAACCCTCATCCCCGTGCCATGTATGCTTGACAGGCGGACTCGCCGATGGTTGCATTTCAGCTCAGTCCCCGGGCTAGTATGGGAATAAGAGGCCACATGTCAAAACGTATAAAATTTGGGGGGCAATGAGCGGCAGCGACAAGGAATGTAGAAACAGGAGGGATTTTGTTGGGATTTTGATAATGAGCTTCTAAAGAAGTCCAGGACAGCGCCCGAGATCCAGAGATACCCAGGTAGATAGCCCTCGAGTAGCCACTACCTAAGGAGGTACAGCGTCATGTTAAACTAACCACATTGGGACATTCACTTCACTAATGCTTCTAAGGTGGTCTACATATAGTATCAATAATGCCAGTACTTAGTACTATGTATTACCTGTTTACAACGCGCTTTGTACCTGCTGATTGGCCAAGTGAATGTACTCTCTACCGTGCCACTTGGTATTATTAGAAATAGCTGCGTGGTCGATAAGATCGGCCAATGAACATCACATTGGCCGTTGGTACAGTATGTCTAAAAATGATTTTACCTCCAACTGCTATAGTAAGAATCAGTTATGGAGAGTACAAGTATTTTGAAGGTACCTATTACCATGTTCTTCCTGTTTACAAGCAAAGTATACCTACAGCCCAAAATGAATTCACCTGCAAAGTTGCCACACTCTTCTTTTACCACCCTCGAAATTGAAAGTAGCAAATTCAAAACTCCAGAGGAGGGGGTTATTGCTGGCAATCTAGGTTTGTCAACTTGCACACCTTTGCCACAGGGGATCCCCAACTTGGCGTTGAATAGCGGCATCTCTGCCTCAGGCCTTCTGCCCCCGGATGGGATGGTTGCCTCAGCTGGGCAGTAGACGGTGTCTGGTAAGACTACAAAGCATGTTGTCATAGTCTGTTTTTATTGCTTCCAAGGCGTATATACGGGCACAATTGTGGTAGTCACTGGAATATGAAATCTTCAAGGGTTTGCTGAAGTACAGCGTACAGAATTGTTTCTGATATCAAGTGGATTGTTGCGAGTTGAACGAATGGACAGGCCGATGGCGCATCCGCAGCATTCCCGACCGGGCCTGGCTGATGCCAATTGTCCCCTAAACCCTGTGCCACTCATGGATCCCAAGAATGCGTATGCGTCAGGAAAAGGGGGCGAAGGAATGATCGAGAAAGAGAAGTTGTTATTTAGAAACGAGGACCAGACAGCCCGGGTGGGGATGTATAAAACCTTGGGTGTGTTATTCTTAGAAAAGTTGCTCCCGAAGCTGAAGTAAAAGTAGACACGCAGTCCCTAGCGACTAGCGAGATTCCCAAGAGCTAAGAATAACCACCATACTATTTGCTAAGTGGGGATAGCTAGCTCGTTACATAGTAGCATAGCTTGAATTCTAGGTACGCCGGGGCAAAGTCGAGCAATATGCCAAAACTCCAGCTGAATTGTCACACTCACCACCCTGACCCAAGAGGAAGTGAGACATTGCCCTTGGGTTGTGTGAGGCGCAGAGGCGCTTCATTGGCCACTAGCCGTGGGTGAAAGACGGTGTCCCAGAGCAGTTTCCCTGGTTTGGAAACCAAGGTGGGCCGATCTCACAGCATAACAACAGCACCTTCCCCTCCTTCAGCCCTTTGTTATTATTTTCAATTCATTATTCTCCCTCTTGCTTCCTCTCCCACCCCGCCCTTCCTTCTGTCACCTTACTTGTCTTCTTCATCCACTACCACCAGCCCTCTCATCAACGCATCAACGCAGCCATAACGCAGACATTCCATCACTTCCTTGTATGTTTACTCCTGCAATTCGCCACCAATGCCTCCCCTCACTAACCATCAGCCGTTTCTTCAGCTCCTTAGACCACGTTCCTGAACCTTTACCTTGGAATTGCGAAGGTTTACACGCAGACCTCAACCTTATTCTCTACCTCCCATCGTTCAATCAATCATCAACCATGTGGTTTGTCAAGCTCCTCCATTTTGTTGATCGATGAAGCTCATTGTGCTCAGTGGTATTTTCGGTTACATCAACTACCTCGTTGAGAGGGACCGCAAATTCATCCTCGACACTCTCCTCAATGGTATGTCTTCCTTATGTCCGGTTCTGGCCATGATTCAAGTGCTTGGTCCTTTGTTTCCGATCCCATAACATATCAATTTCTCCCCACCGCCGTTTGTCGTGCACTTGGCATGTTTCGGGTTTGCTCACAATATCAACCTTTGACAGGTCTTTCGCGACTCGAGTACCGGGGTTATGATTCTGCTGGTCTAGCAGTAGATGGCGACAAGAAAAATGAAGTGTGTGCTTTTAAGGAGGTCGGAAAAGTTGCCAAATTGAAGCAACTCATCGAGGAATCCCAACCTGATCTTACCAAATCCTTCGAATCCCATGCAGGTATCTCGCACACGCGCTGGGCCACTCACGGAACGCCATCTCGTCTGAACTGTCACCCGCACAGGTACGCTTTCCACCCAAGCTCGAAGGTGGTCTGTCTCCGTGTAACTGATTCTGGACCATTATAGATCTGACACCAACTGGGAATTTTCCGTCGTCCACAATGGTATTATCACAAACTACAAAGAGCTGAAGGCTCTGCTTGAAACCAAAGGTTTCCGATTCGAGACGGAAACAGATACCGAATGTATTGCCAAGCTCACGAAGTACCTATACGACCAGCAGCCCGATATCGACTTCACCGTTTTGGCCAAGGCTGTCGTTAAAGAGCTGGCTGGTGCTTTCGGTCTGCTCATCAAGTCCGTGCACTACCCTCACGAGGTGATCGCTGCTCGCAAGGGTTCCCCGCTCGTGATCGGTGTGAGGACTAGCCGGAAGATGAAGGTGGATTTTGTTGATGTGGAATACTCCGAGGACGTCGCCCTCCCTGCCGAGCAGGCCTCTCAAAATGCCGCCATCAAGAACTCTGCTGCCAGCCTTCTCGCTCCTCCTGACAAGTCCCTCCTCCACCGTTCCCAGTCTCGTGCTTTCCTGTCCGACGATGGAATCCCTCAACCAGCTGAGTTTTTCCTGTCGTCTGACCCCTCCGCCATCATCGAGCACACCAAGAAGGTATTGTACCTCGAAGATGATGACATTGCTCACATCCATGAAGGTCAGCTCAACATTCATCGTCTGACCAAGGATGATGGCACATCCAACGTTCGTGCCATTCAGACCATTGAACTCGAATTGCAGGAGATCATGAAAGGAAAATTCGATCACTTCATGCAAAAGGAGATTTTCGAACAGCCTGAATCAGTGGTCAACACCATGAGAGGTCGTCTCGATGTTGCCAACAAGCAAGTCACTTTGGGAGGTCTCCGACAATACATCTCGACTATCCGTCGTTGCAGGAGAATTATATTCATTGCATGCGGAACCAGCTATCATTCGTGCATGGCTGTACGGGGAGTGTTCGAAGAACTCACCGAAATTCCGATCGCTGTTGAGCTTGCATCGGACTTTTTGGACAGGCAGGCACCAGTCTTCCGTGACGATACCTGTGTGTTCGTTTCTCAATCTGGCGAAACAGCTGATTCTCTCATGGCTCTTCGCTACTGTCTCGAACGCGGTGCTTTGACCGTTGGTATTGTTAACGTTGTCGGATCTTCGATTTCGCTCCTGACCCATTGCGGTGTTCACATCAACGCGGGCCCTGAAATCGGTGTTGCGTCGACTAAAGCCTACACGTCTCAATTTGTCGCCATGGTCATGTTTGCTCTTTCACTCAGTGAAGACCGGGCGTCCAAGCAAAAGAGACGCGAGGAGATTATGGAAGGTCTTTCCAAGGTCTCTGACCAATTCAGAGAGATCTTGAAGCTGAATGAGCCCATCAAACAAATGTGCGAACGCTTCTTCAAGAACCAGAAGAGTCTGTTGTTGCTCGGCAGAGGCGGCCAATTCCCCACCGCGTTGGAAGGTAAGTAAACGTGTCCTTGACCTCCATTAATTTGCGCGAAACAAAATATTGATTCGGTTGAATAGGTGCGCTCAAGATCAAAGAAATCTCTTATCTACACTGCGAGGCCGTCATGTCCGGTGAACTGAAGCATGGAGTCCTCGCCCTTGTCGATGAGAATCTCCCCATCATCATGATTCTGACACGGGATGGTCTCTTCACAAAGTCCCTGAATGCCTATCAACAGGTCATCGCTCGAAGCGGTCGCCCAATCGTGATCTGCAACAAGGATGACCCCGAGTTTTCTTCGGCACAAACCGAGAAAATCGAGGTACCTAAAACCGTCGATTGCTTACAGGGCCTTCTCAATGTTATCCCCCTTCAGCTGATTTCGTACTGGCTTGCCGTTGGAGAGGGTTTGAATGTTGATTTCCCCCGCAACCTTGCCAAATCCGTTACCGTCGAGTAAGAAAGACAAGAGGACAGGAAGACGTCTTAGACTTAGCGGGACTGGGAATACACAAGAATTTTATTAACAGGGGGCTGTTGTTTTCTTCAAAATCGGTATTTTTGTGATTCATCGAGAACTTTCGAGGGTCTGCGCCGTTCAGTTGTATCACATCTTGCATGTTTAGCCTAGCTTGGTAACGGTATTGCATGCTTTGAATTACGTCAATCTTCCTGTTTGTAAAACCTCTGAGCTACTTGCGTAGACCTATAGACCTTAAGGGTGATCTCCGAAACGTGGTGAACAGGTGAAGTACCGGCGGGGTCACTGCTTTCCCCACAATGCACTGTGTGCGAAAGTCGAACCCGAGTGCTCATGGCTTGGCAAGACTGACTACTCCGCAACTACGTGCTGCAGGAATTGCTCCAGACTAGGACTCAAGGGCGATATAGTCTACAAAATACACAAATCCACGTCTCATTTTCAACACCTGATATTCACCGTCTCGCTAATCTTTCATACATCATTTGTTTCTCTACAACGATGCAGTCCTTGAAAGGTCCCGGAGCTCCCCAGACCTATGACGGTGCGAGTTTACCCCTCCATCTCATCGATGGCCTGTCAATCCTAACATCCGCAGGATCTGGGCTTCGAATTGCCATTGTACATGCGAGGTGGAACATGGATATAATTGGTCCCCTTGTAGAGGGCGCTAAGAAGACCTTACTGGCAGCCGGTGTGGCAGAAGATCATATTGATGTTCATACTGTGCCGGGAAGCTACGAACTGCCATACACCGTCCAACGGTGAGTCTTCTCTTGACAAGCCCGGCATCTTACACTTTCCCCACACAATATAAAGGCATCGCATATACTATGTCGCATTTAAAGAAGGACTCTAATCCCTTACTACCATGATAGTCTCTACTCTGCCTCGCAGCTCCAGGCTGCCAACACAGGCTCATCCGGCGAAGGGATCAGCGCAACAGACCTCCTCTCCTCGTCTACCACGGATCTCAGCAAAGCGCCTTCTGCGAGCTCGGCCGCGTCTTCAAAACCGTATGACGCTATAATTGCGGTCGGTGTTCTTATCAAGGGCGAAACGATGCATTTCGAGTACATTGCGGATGCAGTCACACACGGGTTGATGCGCGTCCAGTTGGATACAGGCGTTCCTGTGATTTTCGGCGTTCTCACCCTTTTAACTGAACAACAGGGCCTTGAGAGGGCAGGATTGGGATCAACGGGAATGCACAACCATGGAGAAGATTGGGGCAGTGCGGCGGTTGAACTTGGAGTGAGGAGAAGGGGCTGGGCAAAGGGCGAGGTTGTCTGAGAGGTCAGACCTGGGACCTAAATCTGAGCAGCGAACACAAACTATGAACTATATTTCGCAATCAAATGGACATGAAAATGAAATGAAGGCTGAGCTCTTTGTTTATTTGGGTTGTCTGAGTGGGATTTCGTATTTGCCAGTTTCACTCTTCCATCCGCTCGCTATCATTACCGGTAGGTTTGGAGCCTTCATCCTCATCTTCATCGTCCCCTTCCAAAGCTCTCTTGGCAGCTCGCTCTGCCTCTTCAAGCAGGTCCTTCGGCACCTCTTCATGCCTGCCTTTTGTTGGCCCATCTAATGAACTGACCCAGCTCATTTCAAGTTCGAACTCCTTGTCTTTGTTGTCTTCGTGAGCAACGTAGATGATCCTAGCCGCTTCCTTGACAGCATCGTGCAAGCTGAGTTTCTCGGATGCTAAGTCGAGCTTCTCAAGCTCAGCCTTGGCCGCCTGTCTTCCCTTGCCAGTTGCCGCTCCGTAGTATCCCTAACATCAGGTCAGCTTATCGCGTACTGATTTTGGGTTATGAATGAAAAACGTACCCAGTACAAGCCGCTCGGTTCGATCATGTATAAGCCTGGTCCGCCGGATTTCGCTCCTTTGACCTTACCGCCAGATCCTGACTGCGGGCCACTGCCTACTTGACCATCAACAGCAAGCTCAGCCTCAGAGTCCCATCCTCCAACAATGGAGGTTACACCAAAAGGTCGTACACTCGAATACAAGGTGTAGGCT
Source organism: Aspergillus stella-maris (assembly GCF_047715825.1). Taxonomy (NCBI): domain Eukaryota; kingdom Fungi; phylum Ascomycota; class Eurotiomycetes; order Eurotiales; family Aspergillaceae; genus Aspergillus; species Aspergillus stella-maris. The sequence continues at coordinate 170,748 of NW_027396858.1, read as the reverse complement.
TGCACATAACTACCAAGGCGGTTGGCTAGAGCGGAAACAGTTATGGGCCCCTTGTAAATTCCCCGCCAAGAAGACGCTTCATCACGCGCGCGGGAAACGAAGTGACGGCCATCGGGAGCTAGGCCGGAAGAGACCTATGTTAACCAAAAGTCAAGTCAGTTCGAATGATAACTAGCTTCGATCAAGGGGCAACACGCACAATACCAACATGACGATCGACTGTAGATATCCGCTTATTCGCGCCAGGCTTTAGGAGCTTGCTCGTAATGATCTTCTCGACGGCCAACACGACGCCATCCTTGCACCTGATACCCACTGATGTTCCACCATTTTCGACGGCCTTGACAGCGTATTCAACCTATCACTGAGTCAGCATAGTCACAGAGTACCGGTACTACGAGGAGCAAGGTACCTGGAAGTTCCGACCGTCTGGGGAGAACACTGAATTGGAAAGATCGTAACCGGTGCCGATGGATGTCTAGATCGGAGCATTAGCAAGACTGTCAACCAGCGGAGGTTGGCAACGAACCATGGTGAAAGATGAGTCTCCGATGGACCGCAAGACAGTAGTGGCAGCGTATTGGCAGACACCAAGCAAGAAACGCCAAAGTGCTTGTGTTCAATGTGCTTAAAACTGAGGATGGGGAAGCTTTCGAGATGCTGGTGCAGCCGGTGATGATACGTTGGAGCTAGGTCCAGCTTACCGCCCGTAGGTTCCCAGATGTCGCGTCACTGGCTCGGTCAGATCATGTGACTGGTACCTACACATGCCTCCGTCATTTCTCAACTAGACACAACAATCGTCTGGTCAGGTTCACCACCATATTGCGCTCATATAATACACCTGGCTTGGGTCCAACGAATCCTAAGCCCTAATGACAGCACGTTAGCATAGAACCGTTACGGACGAAGCAGACCGGTTGTCCCGCAGGGACTGTCCTTCCCCATGCCCAACCCTTGGGCATCGATTGGTTTCCGTCCCACCTTCCACCTTCGATATTCCCACATCCTATGCTCTACCTTTCTTTCTCAATCATCTCTGCGATAGCTCTCAGATCTCTTGTTTGTCGCCGTTCTCGAACTCATATCGTCTACTTCGGAACTCAGTATCGCCATTCTACAGAATACTGATCCCCAAGTTGCATCCGCCCCTCCTCCTTGTCCACTACTAGTTTACACCGTGCTATTCCTTGAACTCCCAAACCTAGAGATCAATTGTGAACACCATCGATATATCCCCGGCTCTCCCTCGATTCCCTGTGGGAGCTTTTCAACAATGTCGTCTTCTATCCTGCATAATTGTCCATCTTGTGGACATGTGACTGATATTTCTGAGATACTGGCCGATTTCGTGGGAAACCCACACTGCAACCAGGTAGATGCATTCGAACAATTTCACATCCCGGTAGTGCCTGACTAGGTGAATCTGCAGTGCGGCTTGTCTGCGTCTGAGGGCAATTTAAAGGTGCAAGATGATCTCGTGTCGCTTTTCAATGCGCACATGAATATGGGATCTCCGGTGCTTATTGAAAAGGAGACGGCTGCTCTACATGCTCCCATCACGTACAGCATCACACAGCATTATCATCACTCGGCACATGTAGGACAGAGGGCCACCGTACCCAATCCACTGCAGAATGCTTCTCCACTGCGAGCCAATGAACCCGTAACTCAAGCGCTTGACTTGCTGAGGCATCACAGCATCGATCCATCATCCTTATCGTCCAGTCAACTGGATCTTTTTACCCAGGCGATGCCAGAGCAGAAGTCTCGCTTGATCCAAATGTGGCAAATCTGTTCCGAACCTAGCAAAAGCCTAGGGATCAGTGAGCTGATCGAGAACCATGAGATGTGCGGCCCGACCCAACCAGAGAGCGGCGACAAAATGCACGATTCTGCTGAGCCGTACATATTAGACGGCTATGATTTGGGTGCACAGGGTCCTGAACCCGGGCGCATCGCGCCCCCGACGAATGAGCCCACGACTGGCTATCCATACAGACAGTTCAGCGACCCTATATACCATGCTAATGGGCAGCGTTGGTGGGAGTGGACAAACCCGGGGGTCATGGAGATCTAGCTCGCAGTGTGAGATTTAAGCCGTGGGTCTTCTACAGATGAACATACAAAACTTCATTTCACGGACTTATTCCTGCGGTGAGAAACGCGCTGGGTCCGTCATTGGCGAGGAGATATGTGGCTACCTACAATGCCGACTCTGAGGATTTCGAAAGAACCTTTTTTCTAGTAGCTGGTTCAGCTTGTAGGTACTTCGCTGATAGACTATATATATAACTTCATCGGGTTTTTATTATGAAAAACGAAAGTAATTGTTAACGTAAGCGCGTGGCCAAGCAGCCCCAAGGTCTGGCCTATAAATACCAATATAGCCTCCTGTCTGCAGAATGGATATGTTTTTGTTGTTTTTGTTGTTTTTGACGTTCCGGGCGCAGCCTCGAACTCGTCTCTGACCCGAGGAAGACCAATGGCAGGTTGAGACTGCAGAGGAACGAATAAACTCAAAAAGAGTACATTTCAAATGCAGTGAGCGAGGAGCAGCCGGCTGGAGAAAAGAGCGTCATGAAGAGAATACGTGCGAGCACTGCTTTGGTCGCCCCGTCGGGTCTCGAGCTCTGAGTGCGAGTTCCTGGGCCTTATAGGTACATTGTACTGTTTGGGGCACGCATGAGTTTGTATATAAGACGTTCAGGAACAGGGGATGACCAACCGTATCTACTGGGCGTCCTTGATCTTGGCGTAGTCCTCATCGGAAAGGTCGTCCAAGAAAGCCATTGCCTCTGCAACAGCATCGGCGGAACGCTTGACATTGTCGATGGCATCGATGGCACGCTTGGCTTTGCCGCAAACTTGGCCAGGGAACATGCACCATCTGTTGAGGTCCAGCTGGGCCTCAGCCATAGCATCCGCAGAGCGCTTGACTTCATCGATGGCATCGATGGCATCGAATGCACGCTTGGACTTGCCGCAAACTTGACCGGGAAACATGCACCATCTGTTCATGGGTCCGGCCTGGACGGCGGTAGCGGCGAGCGCGGCGAGGACGACGGAGACGAGCTTCATGTTGAGGAGGGTGTAAGTGAAGATTGACCGGGGGGTTCTGGGAAGAGCTTGGTTCCAAATTTGAATTGTTGAATTGAGGTTAACGAGAGAGAAATTGATTGCTCTGTAAAGATAGCTTGCAGAAGGGACGATAGCCGAATTATATAAATGCCTCCGTGCATGAATGCCATCCCTACACCTGCAAAAACTAGCGCAAACGCTGGCCACGAGGCAGTACGTGAAAGAACCTTCGCCACGCTATTCACGAAGGCGCCGCCATTGGAGTTGCAGAAAAGATCCATCCCCTGAATAGGGCCAAAGACTGTCACCCTCAATGACTGAATAGAGGTGTATCCCTCAATAGACAAGCCCCCAAATGTTCGTGAGTCAACCAAGGCTAGACCAGTGACAAAGGACCTTGAGACGAAGGTGAGGACAAAGTGAGGTCTCAGAGCTTCAAGGTTAAGGGTTTAGAACAGTTTTCTCTGGACATGAGTGGTTTCGGGACGGCCGCCGGATTGATCTACATTCGTGACAATGGTTGCGACAAGCCCATGTGTGCCAAGTCGAGAGGAGCCGAGCCCAGAAACATGCAAAGTCCCCGGATTTGTAGCTCAATAGAGCAAGACGGACGAACTGGAGGCGCCAGTCATTGATCGGCTTGCCCACCTGTAAATAAGCCCTCAATAGTTATTGAGGGAACAAAGGAAGCAGGAGACCGTTATTGAGACCCTCAATAGGGAAGATCGAACGTGGTGCAGCATTGTTGAAGAGTCAGGTGCCAGTTCCTGAAGAGAGAACACCTGAAGAACACTTGTCGAAGATTCAGCAGATGCAAAACCAGTTGACGCATGTCAAGTGTCAACCACGTACGATAAGATCGGGCCGTGCGACCTCATTTGGCGACGCAAGCCGAGACGATCCGCCGTTTTTTCCGGCGCCTCGTGCGGCACTTCCACTAGCCACTTAGCCACTAGCCACTGGCCACTAGCCGCCTGCACGTCCGGTTCCATCTGCACGTTGCTTGCCTCTTCCTTTCCGCCCGTCATTCTTTCTTTTCCTCTCTCCGCCACGACCTCTCATCCAGACTCTCTCCCCTCAATTGAACTCTGTTCTTTGTCCATTCAACATGTTTGCCCCAAGGACAGTCCATCCCGCCAAGGTACGTTCATTGGAAATATACCCCAAAGTCCCCGTGGTTGCAATTCGTCTACTCTTTCCATCCGCCGCCTCCGTCCTCCGCGGCCGGCGATGTCGCGCACAGCCTCGCATACGTGCTACCATGTTACCGTGCTTCAATTGTGCTTCCTGATCTAACGGCTTGTTCCCCTAGTCGCTTCTCCGACGCGCTGCTGCTCAATCTTCGTTCGCCCGCTCCCCTCTTGCTGCAAGATGTGTGTTCGCTCCCCATTCTTCCGAAAATCGGAAGAATCTGTTGTTGACCTCCGATATCAGCTTTTGCGACAGTTCAGCAGGACATCTTCAAGCCCACCAAGTATGGCGGCAAATACACAGTGACGCTCATTCCAGGTACAATGAAACCAACCTCTTCACTTTCACATTCAACGACATTTCGCTTCGACCATAAATTTTACAACTAGCTAACGCATTTCTACTCGGCTCAACAGGTGACGGTATCGGTGCTGAAGTTGCGGAGTCGGTCAAGACTATCTTCAAGGCAGACAACGTGCCCATTGAGTGGGAGCAGGTCGATGTCAGTGGTGTTGATACCGGTAACAAGCACTCCGAGGAGCTTTTCAAGGAGTCTATCGCCTCTCTTCGACGGAACAAGCTGGGTTTGAAGGGTATTCTTCACACCCCAGTTGAGCGCTCAGGCCACCAGTCTTTCAACGTCGCTCTTCGCCAAGAGCTCGATATCTTCGCCTCTGTTGTCCTCATCAAGAACATTCCCGGCTACAAGACTCGCCATGACAATGTCGACCTCTGCATCATCCGTGAAAACACCGAAGGTGAATACTCTGGTCTTGAGCACCAATCTGTGCAGGGGGTTGTCGAATCACTGAAGATTATCACCCGTGCCAAGTCTGAGCGCATTGCGAAGTTTGCTTTCAGCTTTGCTCTTGCCAACAACAGAAAGAAGGTTACTTGCATCCACAAGGCCAACATCATGAAGCTTGCAGACGGCCTGTTCCGCAGCACCTTCCACAAGACCGCCGAGAACTACCCCACCCTGGAGGTGAACGATATGATCGTCGACAATGCTTCCATGCAGGCTGTCTCTCGGCCCCAGCAGTTCGATGTGATGGTTATGCCCAACTTGTACGGCGGTATCCTCTCTAACATTGGCGCTGCGCTCGTGGGTGGCCCGGGTGTTGTTCCTGGATGCAATATGGGACGGGAAGTTGCCGTATTCGAACCCGGTTGCCGTCACGTCGGTCTCGACATCAAAGGAAAGGACCAGGCCAACCCCAGTGCTATGATCTTGTCTGGTTCTATGCTCCTCCGTCACCTGGGTCTTGATGACCATGCCAACCGCATCTCCAAGGCCGTATATGACGTGATTGGCGAAGGGTGAGTATTTAGTGTCGCCGTTGACTCAACTTATTTGCTAACGCCTTCCTTTATTAGTCAAATGCGGACCCGTGATATGGGCGGCAACGCTACCACTCACGAGTTCACCCGTGCCGTCCTCGACAAGATGGAGGCTGCTCTGTAAACTATTCTCCAGGAAAACTCCTCGCTACTATTATTACTGGTTACTCGGCAATGCCATCTTCTCGCAGCCCACATTATGATTTTGGAGATCATTTTGGCTTCTTGGGTTTAGTTGCCGCATTCTGTACCTCTTCTACCCCAAATAACACCGAAGCCTCTTTATGAACCTGATGCGATAGACAGTTTCCTGATTACGATTGTAAAGATATGCAATTGATTCAAATTTAGAAGTATATTTATGTTTCATGACTCATCAACCCCCTCGTCGGGCGATATTTCCCAGTCAATCTGATACCCAAAGCCATGAGAGACTTGATAGTTTCGTTCTGGAATCATCAGGCAATTTGTGTAGTGATGAAATGACTGTACGCAGCCACTACTCAGCCTCTCTCCTGGACATGCGGTCTGAGAGAACGCAGATCCACGCATTTGACGGTTCGAGGCGACACGCCCGTCGTGCCCTATTGAGTTCGAGAGGCTGCGCAAATGGCGAGCCATCCGAAATTTCAGTGTTAGGAATGACATAAAATTCCAGGTTCAGAGAGGGGGGCGATGTGTGCGTTTTGCAAATATTAGCCTGAGATTTGGCAGCCGCCGGTGCAGCTGATTGAGTGAGGCAAAGTATTCCCAACAGCGAGCGAGCCATATTCAGAAAGCTGGGCGCCGCTTGCGGCCAGTATACTTTGAATTCGCCTTGACGACCTTGCCTTTTTTGGTCATCTGCTCCTTCTTCCGCATGATCCAAGCCTTGTCACCCTTCCGGGAAACTGGCGCCTTGCCATGTTCCATGGCCTTCCTTCTCGCGTCCATGATATCAACATCGTCCATTCCATCCACAACACCTGTAATATCGCCCTGCAAATTTCCGCCTCCAACAGTCAAAACAAGATAGAGCTTGCTATTTTTAGTGCCAGGGTCATCCTCCAGTATACCGGCTCCAAAGCCGGCCTTGATGGCGGCCCCGCTGATCATGGTGCGCTGAGCATCATTTTTGGGGTAAAACTGACAGACAGCACGCCCACCTCGCCGAAGGCTAGCAAACAAACCTTCAAAGAACCTCCTCAGACGACCCTCGGGGCTGACGTCGCTAGTCTCCGCGTTGCACAGCCATTGAATAGCACTAATGCTAATCGCTGCGTCAAATGTTCCTGGTCGGAATGGAACACCCTGTCCGATATCCGCGAGAAATAGATCGCCCTCTACACCTCGCTGTAATGCTATGTCTAACATGCTAGGTGAAATGTCCATCCCAATCCACGTGTGGGGGCCACCTTGCTCGCTCGATTCCTGGGACAGGATTTCACCCGAAAGGCCTGAGCCGCATCCGACATCTAGAATCAGTGATGGTGCCTTGAGATCGAGGAGCTCAAGAGCCCTATGTGTCATGTCCGCCTGGATGTTCCGAATACGCGATGATGTGGTATATTTGCGCGATTCGTTATCGTCGTAGAATAGATCGGGGGGCCTTCCGAGGTCTTGTTAGTGGTCGGTCGGAACTAGTTCTCGAGAATGGACTTACAAGACATCTTCAGGGCGTGACATGGTTTAAATATATGTTGCCAAAGGCTGATTGTGTATAAATCAGATCGTTGAAAAAGAGACCGTTTGGAGACCGTTCGCAATTGTGAAAGCAGAATAAAAGTTTACAGAGTATCGGCGCTTGGTAGCCTACTTTCCCTACCATTCGGAGTATGTTTTTTTTTCTGCCAGGCCGCTGTCTTGGCATCGTGGGGTTACTGCCTGAGGCATAAAGACAGATATCTATGCAAGATCGACAGTTCGTCCGGGTACTCGATGCCCTCTTCTTGTCTCGACTTTTTGGTAACCGCTTTGCCATTCTGCGCCTTGTACGCCCCTGTTCACATCACTAGCTCTCGCTCGATAAATAATCTGTACGGACTATCAATCACCCAAGCTTAGCTTTAGAGCCGCCCTCGTGTTTGCACAATGTGGATATTACCCTTGGTAGGGTACTTGGGGGTGATAGTAGGGTTCTGTTTCCTCACTTTAGCTATAGGTAAGATGCAGCCTGCACTTCACAAGCACCGAATGGTCCTGCAACACCGTGCCCTATAACACCTCTGGAACGATCTTTTGAAACATTACTGATCTATCCTCCAGCATCGGGTCTGTACTATTTGTCTGAACTAGTTGAAGAGCATACCGTCATAGCCCGCCGACTCCTATCTCGCCTGATTTACGCCATTATAGCAATTCAAGTCCTGCTGTTCCTCTTCGACAAGTTTCCTCTTTCTCTCTCCCTGCTCAGTATTGGCTCGCACATCGTTTACGCGAGCAACCTGCGGCGCTTCCCCATCGTCAAGCTGTCAGATCCGTTCTTCATCCTCTCGTGCTTCCTCGTCGGTCTTAACCACTGGCTTTGGTTTCGGCACTTCTCCAAGCCCGCCGCGCCGGCTCGCGGCTCAACGAGCTGGCGCCAGCCGTACCAAGTTAGCCCTAGCGACATGCCGACATTCACAGAAGTGGCGTCATATTTTGGTCTGTGCGTGTGGCTGGTGCCTTTTGCCCTGTTTGTGAGCTTAAGCGCCGGTGAAAATGTACTGCCTACTATGGGATCTGAATATGCCACGGGTGAACATGTTCCGACGGCCGGGCTGAGTCGGAATTCGTTGGGTGTTGATGGGAAAAACAAGAACAAAGGAATGGCGAAGGCGTTGGTTGATGGAGCTAGGGAGTACGTCAGCGAGAATTTGGAGCTGTTGGGCATTTGGAAAGGTGATCGTGCTAAAAGGTTTTGAAGAAAAGAGTCATATCGCATAGTCATCATGAATTCATGTATGCTATCAAGGCATGTTGTAGTCTTTGATCACGCGGCTTTCGTTCAAGATCTACAAATATAACTTCAGTATCACTTTACTTCTGGGCTGCAATTGTCCAAACTAAGGATCTGGCTACCCGTAAAACTGGTGTGGGAAATTGCTGTGTATTCTACTAGCTTGAAACAAAGGTGCCACCGCTCAACGGTGAAAACAAGAATGTATGATCACATAGCTTCTGGCAAAAAAATTGGGTATAGGAATCCCGAGTCTGCGAACGCAAGCACCGGCACAAAAGAAAATTTATACAAAAGGGTAGAGCAAACGGTCACTAAAACAGAGCCATAAAAATCCATAAATCACATCAGAACAGAGAATAGACGAAGCGAGGAGAAGCAAGAGGCTGACGTCAGAAAACGTGGGTAAGGCTAAGGACCAAGCTCTTATTATCATTAAGATTAAACCGCATTGGCAAGCCCTCACTCGTGTATGCTCCGCGAGCGGTTAAGGTACTTGTATACGTCATTGCACATTCGTTCGAATCGTTGCGCTTGGCCATAAGAAGATATCGTGGCAGAAGCGGTAGAGGTGGATAATGGCAAAGAAGATTTGCCAAAGCAAGAAATTGACGCAAGGGAAGGGTTGAAGGGCGTGCCTAGTAGGTATAGGCAATTAAGCTTCGCAAGTTAGCATGACCGCCCTAAGGTTGAGGTTGGCAGGGACGCAAGATATCCTTACCGAAGTTATCACGAGACTGTGGCGGAGGATCACCGTTACTGAAATCCATGAAGAGAATGTTGCTTTCCCTCCGCTTGGCTTTGGCATTGCGTGCGTTATCAGATTTAGGAGCTAGCATCCTACTTACAGCCGCTGGCGGGTTGTTATAGGCCTCCGATCTATTTTGAGCAAAAGCTTCATAGCTTGGTTGCATGGGGATGAAACCAGTGTCATTTTGCGAGCCATAATCATCTGGTCGATCCCCTGGACTGGAGAATGTCATCTGATTATGTGCGGGTGTGGAAATATCAGAGAACATTTGACGTCGCGGCGATCGGATATCTTCTGGGGTCAAGGAGTGATCAACGTTTAGCTCTGTCGTGCTGGAGCTGTGTTCCGGGACGTCATCGAATATCTCCTCGAAGTCGGTAAGGAACATCGAGAACACTGGGGCTGGAATGTTGAGAGTAGGTGCAAATACAATGCCCACATTCCTGACGGTCATCTTGTTGACATCGGAATTGTTCACTATAACGATAAGGAACTGGACCAATGCGCGCAGCAGCGCTATATTCGGCCTCGGGAGCATGTGGACCAATGAATTGAACGCCACGATCTTCTTTTGCTTCTCATTGTAATCTGAAGTAAGATATGTTAGTATGACATTGATGATGGTACATCAAATGATAGACTGACCGAGGACACGCAAAAACTCAATATGTAGCTCGCGTGTGAGTACCGTAGATGGCAACTCGCGAAGGTATTGCTTGAAAAGTGAGGCAACAGCATGTACGTCGTAATACTGGTCTCCAGCAAGAAAGTCGACGTCCCCTTCGGTGTTGAAGCGTTCCCTCAACGCTTTCACGACGACATTGGATCCGCTCAATCTGAAAATTCCTTCTTCAAATTCCGCTCCTTTGGCTCTGAGATATTCGAGACAACGATAGACAACGGCGGGCAGGTCGACATCAACATCAAATGGTGCGCAATCTCGCACCGCTTCCACTAGCGGAATTCCGAAGACTGGTTTGACAAAGTCTCTCCTATCAGCACCGACACCGTGAACTTGAATAGCCGGTCCTTCGGAGACGGCTTGAAGCTGAGAAGCAAGGTCAATCGATGATCTTGTACGGAACCCCCAAATACTCCGCTTCTTTTCCTTAGTACTTGATGAGGTCTTGTTTCCCCAAGCCCCCGCATCCTGAATCACAGCACCATTTGTGGGTGCAGAGATCATCTTGGATGATATCTGGCCTTGATCAGAATGGTTAAAATCCAGCGTATCGAACGAGCCTGTTGGGAACCCAGGCGACCTGGGTGTCCGTAGGTCAGTTCCGATGATTGGTGGTTCGGCGGCAACAGCATCTTCAAAACTAAATCCCTGAACTGTATCGGGAGCCTCCTGGTCCGGACTATCGGTTCCCTTGCTACCCTTTCTGCCGCCGTTTGGGAACATTTTGTTTCTTGAAACAGGGTTCCCAGGGTTGCTGGCGACAGACTGGGTATGACCAATTGCGGAAGCCTCATTCTCTGACGGCCCTTCAACGTATTCTAACAGCGCCTCCACCCACGTGTCTCTCTCGTCATCGCTCTCCGCACACAAGACGTGGCGCACAAGAGCTGAAGAGTCCTTTTTCTTCGGCTCCAGAATGAGGAAGGCATGGCGATACTGATTGTCTGAATCGTCGTCTTCAATGCGCGAGGTAGGGCTTTGACTACCTGCCGGCTGTGACTGCTTCCCAATCTGAGCATTGGGGATTTTGATGGTTCCAAGGTGGGCGCCTCCCGGGGCCTCGAAATATCTGAGCTCGGGACCATGTAGAACGAAGTAACGCGCTTTCCAGCCGCCAAAATTCTTTCCCCTCTTCGTTAAGTAACCTTCCTTCTTGGGCTTTCCATCAGGACCACGCGCGAGTTCGGATCCCGACTGATGATTGCCCTTGAGGAGGCTCGTTTCATCGTCTCGTGGCTCTATCGCGTCTGATGTAAGGAACTGGCAGATGACCAGCGCTGCCCGTTCATCCATGTGGCTGTCGAGGAGCGTCTCAAAATAGGAATTCAGTGCGGCGCGCCTCGCGTCCACCTTGGCGGGAGAATGGCCGCTGAATATAGACCGATCGGGTAGTCTTACTTGAACCTGGGACAATTGTCTAATCTGCTGATCAAGCTGAGGGAGTGCCGCGATGACCTTCTCCACTCGCCATAGTTCTGAGTTTTCAGAGCGTGAGAAAACACTTAATGTGAAAACAGGCTCCTCGTCCATTTGCCTCGAGGCCAAGTAGCTATTCCTAGAGGGCCGAAGCCTTGATGAGGAGACCTTTACCTGAACGAGGGGGAGCGCATTTGGAGGTAGAAGGAGGGTTGGACAATCGTCTGACCTCAGACCTTGGTAGATTCCGCTGGGAATGGATGCTGTGGATTGTGGACTGTCGACTTTCACGGCTGCATCAATTGAAGGTATGGGCCGATTAAATGAATCAAGCGTTTGCGCCCCAGTCGGAAACTGGGTCTGCTGTTTTCCCAGACGAGGCGTCAAGGCAAGCCCCGATAAGTTACTACCGGAAGGCATAGCTTTAGAAGAGAACGAAGTTGGCATCTCTCTTGGCAGTCGAGGCATCGGGGACCCAAGAGGACGGTCTTCGGGCCTTGGACTCAGAGGGAGACCAGGACTCTTCGGTCCATTTATGATGGGTCGATCAGCAAATGAAGGCGGCACCGTACAAGGGCTCATGGTAGGCCTTAAAGACTCTGGGGGCACTACTCGGCGCACATCCGAAGATGATGTGAAGCCCACAGATGCCGAGTTCCCAACAGCCCGCGGAGACAGAGGCTGAACTTGGTTCATAGACTCGAGGTCTGGCCTCTCCCGCGATAAGACGGCGTCGCGCTCCCGATCATCGTCGGCTCTGGTCTTTCTCCTACCGCGTTCTACAGGTGACTCATCGACTGCAAGGATGTCATCATACTCGGATTCGGAGTCAGAGGCATCCCGCAGCGCTGTTGGACGGCCGGTATGTCCCAGATTGAGGGGCGCGGGGGGCGCCTTGCGAGCAGGGTTTGGCGATTTCTGGCTTTTGCTTGCACCGAATGCGGGGCTCGGACTAGCCAGGGAATTGGGACTCGCAGGCGAAGATTCCTGAATTGAGGCCAACTGTTGGGAGCTTTGTGATTCAAACCGCAAGTCAGGTTCCTCAGTGAGTAGTTCGTTCTCGATGAGCTGCTTCAGACTCGGAGTGTTGTTGGAGGAGTCCTGGCTGTCGAAAGTGTTAGTTCGTGTCGGTTGCTCAGCACTGTCGCTCCAGCCGGTACCCTGAGCTATTGACTGGCTGTTTTCGGCCTTTTGAGCACCTGCCGCAGGAGGTTGTGCGGCAGCCACTACGGTTGATGGTAGCGGTGGTGTGGCAGTCTGGAGTTCTTTGACTTTCTTCTTGTATCGCTCCTTGTCCTTCATGGCGCGCTCCAGGTCTTTGTTCAGCCCCATGATCAACGTTCGTTGTTTATCAACGAGCTTCCATAACTGGGAATTCTGAGACGCGGCATGATGCTTTTCCTTTAAAAGGTGTATGATTACAGCCTCGGGCGAACCAGCCGCTGTGATCAAATTTTCAATGTCAGCCTGGCTCACTGCGTTGGCATCGAACGACGACTTGTGTGCCTGGGAGGCAGAGGAAAGGGACGATATTGCAGAGTCGATAGATGATGTACGCGGCATGGCGCGATGGGCCGTCCTATCTCTAGTAGACGACTGTAGAGAGCCGATGGGTGATATTATAGAAGGCGACATAGACTTGTTAGACTCAGCTGCATCGGAATCTTTGCGAGCCTTGCTGAATTCCCTCGTCTGCTCGGTCATTTTCCTCTCATTCTGGCTGGTGTCCCCAGGCGTCCGCTTCCTCGACGCAAGTGATGTGCTCAGTTGGATTGGACTGGCCCTCGATGGAGGAGTGGGAAACGCGGCATGGGCTATTTGGCTGATGGTAGACAGGTTTTCGAGGGGCGACGTAGTTGTGGATGAGCTTGGTGAAGCGGTCCTTTGCGATAGACTCGAATCTGTCCGCTGAGGGGACAGGGTTCGGGCGCTTGTATGCAAGGGAGAAGGCGTATGCTTGCGGGGGGCAGCACTGACAGCCGACTCAGAACGGATGGCCTGCGCGCCCGATCGTAGTGCTAAAAAATCGCCGAAGATAAGATCGTCTGCTGGGTCTTGTTTCGAAAAGGGCTGGTAGGCGTGGAATTTACCTGTAGAAGGGGCCGCCGAGCTGGTATGCAGGGAGCTGAAAGTGTGGCCACTACCCTGTCGCTGAGCCTGCGACATGACTTGATCAGGAGTCGAAGCTCAATTCGACAGGCATGGGGGGGATCGAGCCACACACGGGGGCGCTTGCACGTCGTCGGCGCTAGTTAGCCTCGAGCCGGTTCGACTGGGCTCCTGCACCGGCGCTCAGGGGCAGACCCTGGAATGTATGTAGCGATCAAAAGCAGAGGCAGTCGCAGTCTGGAGAGTCGGAAGGGCCGCGGTTTTGTATTCTTGTTTTTCCCGCTCTTCAGGCACAGACCCGACGTTGGGGGAAAAGGGGAACGGCAAAGCAGAAAGTTTGGAACCGTCAAGCCAGAGCGGGGAGCGGACTGAAGACAAGGAATAAATAGCGATGATCTGAGTATAATTAAACGGGCTGATCCTCTGGCCCTTAAGAGTCCAGCTCTGCCTCCAGCCTGGGCTGAGGTGTTCCAACTCTCGTCCAGAAGGAAAAAGCAAAAAAGCAAGATAACGCACGTACGCAAGTACGCAAGTACGCAACAAGTGACTTACCTCAGCCTCCCGTTTGTCCTTAACTATATCGCCGGCCATGTTTAATGCCTACAATACTAATTTCCTACGTGCCACCCGCTGTGAAGGGAAGAGAAATGTCTTTCAATTAAGCCTCCTTTACCCGAAACGCCTGCGCAGCCCAATGCTATACGTAAGAAGAAAAATACATAATTGTACAATGTCAAGCGATATTTCCTGCCATTCCCATGAATATCGCCTGCGCAGCCAATTGAAGCGACCAGAAGCCAACCTTCTTGAATCGCCGTTTGCGCGCCTGGTCATCGACGACATCACGAGCAAATGCATCGTATACCTGTAGTAAAAGAGATCAATAAGGGCAAAGCAGACAACGGACGTTGAGCGAACTTACAGCTGCCGAGAGATCGTCCATGAGGCCGCTATCATAGATAGTCCAGCTGCCGTCAAAATCCACCACTCTTTTTACCAGGCGGCAGTTCACGGGAATGAAAGTGCGTCGCGAGTTGATGTAAGCAACAATGGGCCTGATCAGAGCATTGTTGATATATGAGAGATCTCGTGTAAAAAGAGGAACCACCGCCCGAACGTTATTGAGGTGCAGTCGCAGATCCGTGATTAGGATACGCCTGTCATCACCAGACCTAACCTCCTCGGAATGTGAAGACTGTTCGAAGATAGAGTCTTCAGGGTATCTATTCGAGGTTATGGTGGCTTCCAGTCGGTCGTATAAATCAACCATAACCTTCGTGATACTCTCGTCATTGTCGGCGGGAAACATGATGTCGGCAACAATGTCCACATTTCCCTCATGGATCCACCCGAAAGGTCCCTGGACACCGCGGTTCAAGTGATCAATGTTCAATGCATCAATGCGAATCCTGCTGTGCTTTTTCCAAGGAGTCGGTTTGTCATCTTCCTCTGCGCCATTGTCGAGCTGTGCGCCAGTGAAGCTATGGGTCTGGCGGGGATGTATCGTGAACAGAGAGTTGTCGAATGATCCAGACATCATATTTGCGGATAAAAAGTCATAGAACAACCACTGCTTCCTCAGTTGCGGAAGATCGCAGGAGAATATGCTGACCGAGAATGGTCTGAAATTATTGGGTTGGTAAACCGTCACGAGCAAGTCGCTCATCTTGAATGAATCAATTTCAAAGTCTCCAGGGTTGTGTTCATGTCGGTATGATTTAGGGTCGAGAGGAGCGCCATTCGACCAATGTACGAATCGGCGATCAACCACTCCTCGTACCCCTTTCACTTCGACATCACGGAGGAGCCCTTTGCCATTGATCCATCTGCCGAAGGACAAAGTCACATTGACCGTCTCTATTGAAACGTCAAATTGAGTATAATTCGTGTCTTCCTCTACATTCGATAGCGCGCGCTGATCGAACGAATCAGCGGTGGATTGGTCACCTAGGGCCGCAGCAGCGGCGGCAGCAGCAGCAGTCTTTGACGAGCCTTTGCTGACATTGCCAGTGCCTTGGCCGGGTCTTCTGGATACAAAGACATTCTTGAACGTGATTACGCCGTCCTTCCACTTAGGAACAATGGCAGACTCGAACACCACCTTCACCCCAGATGACTTGGTGAGGTAGTTTCCAATCCATCCAGCCAATGTTTCTGTCTATTTCAGTGCTTGGATTCGGTTGTTTTGCAAAGTCATGAAAAGCTTACCTTGGGCGAACACAGTGTTGATCGCGATGATCAACAAAGAAAAGAACGTGGTTGTGCCTAGAACAATCCAAACGACATGACCAAGCAAGACCCACGAGAAAAGCGCAGCTAGTTCATCGAGACTGAAGGGACGTACGCTCCGAATAGAAAACCATTTGAACCGGACCTTGAGCCTCGACCAGAAACCGGTCGCAGCGGCCAATAACTCCTCTTTGGTTGGGCGATGGAGGTGTGGCATGTGCGGTAAACGGTCTATCAAATGGCGGCTCGACGAAACAGTCTCGTGCTTTTTCATGTGCGATGTCGGTTGTGTCCCTGATTTTAGGTGTTGGCCATCAGGATGGGTATTTCGTGTGCCAGCCCGATCGCCTGCTTCTGTCCGCGCAGTTGAATTCGATGTGTAGTCTCTCTTCGTCTGCAAGCCACGGATGAGCATAGAGCCCCCGTATCGAAAGGGTCGTCTAGTGAATGCATGTTTTGCATGCAAGAGGAGAATTCTCTCCGAAGAGATTGCACATGTTGCACCTGATTCTACTGCGGAAGGGCTAGGGGAAACGCCGAGGACAAGGAAGCTTCCGGATGCAAATCGTCGAGTAATATGCTGTGACCTGCGCGGCGACGCAGTGGAGAACCTTTTCGCGTGCCTTTTGAAGACGGAACTGTATAAAGGATCAAGTTGTGAGGCTGCATCGGAAAGATATTGAGCGCGATTCACGCGCAACCCTCGTCCTAGAAACGGACTCGCCGTTTCCCAGAAGGTGCTGTACAGTTTGCGTCCGAAGATACCAGACATCTTGCTGTCACATGCTGTACCGCCCGCTTTTCAGCGGGAAAATATAAGATAACTTGACAGACAGAAAAGATACCAGTGCGAGCAGAACGAGATGGCTGGAGCGATGGAATCAGCTCTTGAAGCCGAGCTTGTTTTTGCAGCAAAATCAGATGAAATCATCCCGCCTACCCTGTTATCTAAGAGTTTGCATTGTTTGCAACAAAAATTCGAGCTTGCCGCACCAAAGTCCCCTCCACCGCCCTAACGCCCATTATTATTTTTTGTTAGCTCACTAAACAGAGAGCGATTTCGAACAGTACAATTCTGTCAAAGGCCCGGGCTTCAATAATTTACATATACCAGACGTTATGCCCGCTCCAACCGCACTTCGAAACACCGACGCCTCTGCGGCCGAAGCATTTATTGCCCCTCCTGCACAGGGTTCGTTATCGCCTATTGTTGAATGAGTCCATTACCAGCCAAAACTAACAGCGCAGTAGCACAAGATGAGGAAATCTTGATTGATGCCCAGGCTTCTGAAACCCCCAGTGAGAGTTTGGCCCCCGTGGATACGACCGAGGACGCCGACATGCATATCGATCTGGAAGGCCGACCCGTATTCACACCTGCGAAGGATGTACCAACCGCATACCGAGTCGAAACCCGGAAAGTCCCTGTCCCACCTCACCGAATGACACCTTTGAAAGCAAACTGGCCCAAAATTTACCCGCCGCTTGTTGAGCACCTGAAGCTGCAGGTGCGGATGAACATAAAAAACCGAGCGGTTGAGTTGCGCACATCCAAATTCACTACCGACACGGGGGCGCTTCAGAAGGGCGAGGACTTTGTCAAGGCTTTTACACTCGGCTTCGATATTGACGACGCCATTGCTCTGCTAAGGCTCGACGACCTTTACATTCGCTCATTCGAAATCAAGGATGTCAAGGCATCCCTGAACGGAGAGCATCTCAGTCGTGCTATCGGTCGTATTGCTGGTAAAGATGGGCGGACGAGACATGCCATCGAAAATGCAAGCCGAACGCGAGTCGTCATTGCTGATCAGAAAATTCATATCCTGGGACGTTTTCAAAATATCAACGCCGGCCAGGAGGCCATTGTCAGTCTGATCCTGGGTGCTCCTCCAGTAAGTAATCTTTAATCCTCCATCCGCGGTGTACTAACTACTTCTAGGGCAAAGTTTATGGCAACCTACGTAAAGTGGCTGCCCGAATGAAGGAACGATTTTAACGTCCTCAACAGCATTTGATCTTAGATTTATGACACCGGCGTTATGGGAAGGCTGATATGGGATTTCTGCACGACATATCCGATTACGAACATTAAGGAAAAATTACATACGAGTGCCGATCATACATCAATTCTCGTAGAAAGTTGTATAATTCGCCGATTAATAGGATGCCAGGTTATTGTCAAAAGCCGCGTGTAATCCTCTCAGTCCTTCTTCAAAGGGTGATAGATCTCTTCTATCCCGTTAGCCGTAATTACCAACATCTGTAGGCCATCTCCGACTTCGATGTGTCGTTCCACCGCGCTTGTGAACGCATCACGCACAAGTTGTTCGACCGTCTCTCTCGACATCGGCTCGGGCTTCCTCGCCTCCAGAGCGTGACCCTCCCCACTGCCGGGAATATACTGGTTCTTCAAGTTGACTTGGTTGTCCAGGAATGGCATGATCAAGCTGGACGCAGCTCCGGCAGATCTGCACTGCTCCCTCTCATAGGAACCCACCGGGTCATAACCATAGAGTGCACCCTTGCCCTCCTCATCGAGACCAGCCAAAATGGCCTGAACGTAGTATGGGAAAAATCGTTTCTGGTAAAGAATAGTCGATAGCCGCTGAGCACAGGCCCTGACGCTCATCGGCTTGCCGTGTTGGTACTTGTACATCTTAACCACCGCATCCAATCTCTCCTTTAGGGCCAGACCATCCGCAGCGAAACCCACCACCGATAGCAGAATATGAGCGCCCTTGCCTGTTTCGTCGTCTCCTCCGATCTTGAACACCTTTGGAACATAGCGGGAATTGATGTTGTATCCGGAAGTGGAGCGGGTGTCGCCAGCGAGGACGGCAAAATCCTTGCCCGTAATACCTAGAACGGAGCCCCCATTATCGGTGTACCTAGAAAGAGTTAGTCTCGCTACAGATGCTTCAAGCGGACAGAGGTCCTTACGGGTAAAATGAGTGTTCTTTGTTCCCAGCTGTCGTCGGTTGAGCGAAAGAGTATCCGATGGAGTCGCTGTGAATGTTCGGGGCGACCAGACTCGTCATCTTCAAGAACTTCAGATTCCAGAATTTCGCAGCAGTTTCGAGTTGAAAAGGAAAATTTTAGTAGTATACAGCTTGTGAGGAAAGGTAGATAGCTGATAAGAAGGTGTTGGTGTGGTTCAGTAGTGGGACAAGGTTAGATGAAGCTCTCACCTGTGACGCGGTGTTGTAGCTGCCTTTGATTATGTAATGATACCTTCATGAAGATCGACAACCTAGGTAGGTACGGAGTATTCCATATTCTGTCAATTCTACTATAAATGTTCTGCGTCCGTCAATGATTCAGTCAAGCCAAAGTCATTAGTCCTTCTCCATTAATATTCAGGCTCTGGATTTTATCGCTTGACTTGCGCTAGTCGCGATTCTGTTCTAAACACCCCGAGCTTGACGCAACCTCCAGTCCTGCGCGGCGCTCAACTTAGGCCAACCTATAAATAAACATGCTGGGCCTTGGAAACTACGCAAGCAGCAGTGAAGACGAAATCGAAAGCGAAAAACCCCTTGTGTCAAAGGTATAAAACTATAAGCCCCCTATCTGGCTTCATTTAACGAGATCCCAGCTCACCACTCGTCAGCAAGATTCGATCAACTCACCCGTGAAGGCTTCACAAATACGAGAAGAACAAGGTATTGTACCGTCAACAGTTCAGACAAGCCCGCACTTATGAATATCCTTCCTAGCTCAAAACATACCGGACGCTCAGTCAGCGAAGCCAGAGCCCGCACTTGACCGAGAACCCAGCGGCCCGGTACTGGGTCCAATGCATGAGGGCAGGCCCTTGCAAGCAAGTATCGAAACACGGTCAACGTCCCGTGCATTGATACACGATCTAACACTGCCACCCGTGCCGAATCTGAATATCCCACCATCTCCGCCTGGTTCCCCAAATGCCTCGGCTAATGGAAAATTTGCGCATTTCCTATCGTTGAAGAAACAAGATGTTCACTTCAACGACAAATTGGCAAGCTCGACCTCTCTCAAGAACCCAGGCTTGTTGAAGAAGATGATGGAACATGCTGGTATTGATGAACAGGCGCAGTATTCCAATTCCTTACCACCTGATCTATGGGATGTTTCACATATGCCAAGCTGGGGCTACAAGGAGGAGCTGGCGAAAGCGCAAAGAGAGCTCAATGCAAAATCAGAAGAGCGTAGGGTAAAGGGGCAAAGGGATATCATTGAATTTGTCTCTGATTCAAGCCGGTCTGGGTCTGCCTCGCAACATAAGACAAGGCTAGGGCACTAATAACCAGAAATGGCACAACTAATATTCAGTAGTATATCGTCAATTATAGCTTCCCAGGACCCGGAATTTTGTAGTTGAGACTCTTAAATCCTATGTGAATTGGGTCGAGGCCCAAAAGACTCACGAAATTATAGCAAGATTCGGCAGCAGTAGGCCCTCGTAAGAATTTTAACCGAACAAGCTGTCTCCATAGGAAGGCTATGGGGTTTGGTTAGCTCGCGATATCAAGTTGTTGTTGCCATCAAGGTCCGTGCTGTTGTGATTGCAGTTGGATTCACCGCCCGCGGTGACAACACGGCTCACGTAACTGAGCTCCGTCAGCTCCACGACTGCCTAGCTACTGACTATATCAACCGCCGTGGTTCATGACACGAGCTTCTTCCTCCAAACACCCAGAAGTACCTATTCATTACTCGATATCTAAAAGCTCTATCCCCAATATCTGCTCTATTTCCCAAGTTTCTACTACCAACAAACTTCCACGATGAACCACTTTCCGGGAACCTGGGGTCGGGTAAGAGTCCCATTTCGCAACATCGGCCTTACGCTGACCTCGCATCAAGCCTAGAGACGATGTTTATGGACCGTACGATGCGTCATACCTTCAGACGACTGGGCCAAAAACCCATACTCAATCCCCAGCTGTTACTGGAACATCGGTCCTCGCCGTGAAGTTCAACGGGGGCGTTGCTATAGCTGCCGATAACTTGGGTATAATTGCACTAGCTCCATTTTCAGCTTGTTCTTGCGCTCTAACGATTTGCTTGCATAGCATCATATGGATCACTTGCCCGCTTCACTGACGTCAAACGTCTTCGCAAGTTCGGTGACGCCGCTGTAGTCGGTTTCAGCGGTGACGTTTCAGACATGCAGTACATCGACCGTCTTCTAGAGTCTATTGACATCCGAGAAAACTACTCAGCGCATGGGAATCAGCTCAACGCAAAAAACCTTCACACCTATCTTTCCAAAGTCCTGTACAAACGCCGCTCCGAGTTCAACCCATTGTGGAATCACATTCTTGTCGCTGGGTTTGATTCAGATAAGAAGCCCTTCCTAAGCTCCGCTGACTTGCTCGGAACCACATTCTCGGCTCCGCATCTCGCGACCGGTTTTGGTGCACATCTTGCCATCCCTATTCTGCGCCGGAAGTTCCCGGAAGACCGTCCTGTCGAAGAAATCAGCAAGGAAGATGCTGTAGCAGCTCTCAAGGATTGCCTGAAAGTCCTCTGGTACCGTGATGCTAGGAGCATGGACAAATACTCGCTGGCTGTGATTACGCAAGATGGAATTGAGGTGCATGAGGACCAGCAGATTGAGGCTCAAAGCTGGGCATTTGCTGAGGGTATCAAGGGTTACGGTGCCCAAGCTGTCTAGTTTACCAACTGACTTTACGGAAATCTTAATAGAATGAAACACAATTGGCTCTGCATCCTCGGGCTTGTTGTCATGTTCAGACCACATTGGCGTTTCAACGTAAAATCTATATTGTACTGAGAAACCAGACTATATGAAGATTAACATCAATTCTTAAAAGGATATTCGAGGACTCCAAAGCCTCTAGAGCTTTGCAGACGGCTTGTCAAATACCACCTTATTTACGCAGGAGCCCACGCCCTCCAGAGAGACCTCAATATTATCGTTGTCCTTTAACCACAACGCAGGTTTCCTGCCCATACCGACACCTTGAGGCCTGCATATATGTGAATTTCCATGGCTTCTTAGTTAAGAGGAAATGTACTTACGTTCCAGTAAAGATCAAGTCACCGGGTAGGAGGGTAGTGCCCTGGGATAAGAACGAGACAGTCTGCGCGACGTTGAAAATCATGTCCTTGGTCGACGAAGCCTGAACCTCGCGGCCGTTCAGCTTCGTCGAGATGTTCAGAGCGTTCGGGTTACGAATTAGTTCCGAAGACACAATACCCGGCCCAAAAGGAGCCCAGCCATCGAATCCCTTCCCAAGTCCCCATTGTCCACCACCGCGTTTGAGTTGCCAGTCGCGGTGGGAAACATCATTGCCAACTGAATACCCAAGAACATAATCCAGCGCTTTACTCTCGGGGACCTCCTTTGCTTCTTTCCCAATCACAATGACGAGCTCGCACTCATAATCCAGCCCCTCTCCCTCCTGGGCCAGAGTGGAAACTGGGATGTCGTCGGTTGGGCCCGCGATAGAGGTAACGGGCTTGTAGAAGAGAACGGGGTACTTGGGAATAGGAAGATTTGACTCCTTGGCGTGTTGCTCATAGTTCAAGCCGAGACAGCGCACGGTCTTGATGTCCTTTCTTGCCAATGGGGCGAGAAGCAGCTTCACCTCAGCAACCTGGTCAGTGACGCGATGTTGTCCAAATATGTCACCAGTAATAACTCTCGCCTTGGTGGCCTTGGCGATGTCACTGACGCCGGCTGAAAGAACGGCGTCTCCGTAGTAGACATGACCATCCTTGGCCAGGAAGCGGATCAGACGCTATCCAGCGATGTCAGTCAGACCTAAGATGCAGGAGTGGAATCATGACCTCCGTCACCTAGGGGGCTATGGGGAATCTATAAATGCACATCATGGTGGGGGTGCTGCGTACCGAAAATGCCGGCATGTTGAGTCTAGAGCTCGGATTTGCAGATCTGTATTGAGTAGTATATTTATTGTTCGGCCTGAGGCTCGACAGGCTATGCAATTGGCAGCCGGAAAACGTGCGGAGAAGTAACTTATATGTTAGTCTGGGAGCTCCCGCCCCCAGACACTCTCGGCCGGTAAACTCGATAAGCATTAACCCCAGTCCTCGGATCGGCGGAGGTCGGGAGCCTCGGAGGGACAGGGAGCTCAGTTTTCCCACTCTATTCAACTTCTTGCACAACAAGAATGGCACGTCTCTCCGGTCTCCAGAGAGAAGTCTTGTCACTCTACCGAAAATGCCTCCGGGAAATACGCAAAAAGCCCGTTGTGAGTAGCTCATGATCTCATTTGTCCACTTTTCCGACGTCGGGAAACTGTGGTGCATGAAATATGCTAACCATTTTTCTTCCTTTACTGGTCTAGGAATCACAAAACAACTTCAAAAATTACGCGCGGTATGCTCAGTGAAGGGAAAAATACAGACAACATCCGCTCACGATTCGATAGGATAGAATTCAACAAGCACATCTCTATTAGCAAGAAGGACTTCAGCGCGATCGAGTACCTCTTGCGCAAAGGGTCAAGACAACTCGAAACGTACTCCTCTCCCGGGATTCGCAACATTCGATAAGCACCACCAGCTCCTTGAAGACGAGTGAGGTTGATCTCTACGAATCTGCCCGTGCTCGAGACGGTTGCCCCATATAACTTGTGCGTCCGCAAACACAGCCCATGCCGGGTAAAGAACCCAGCAGGAACGACTTTCTGCGACAAGGGAACCGCCTTGGCGACTCTAGAGGACTAAAGCATGATAACTGGCTGCATCTAGGCTCTGCTGCCGAGGTCGGTAGCCTTGCTGACGCGACGTCTCAATCGCGTTCTATCATGGAAAGCCAAAAAGCAAAATTCAACTACCAGGCCGAGAACGTTGAAGAGAGCCTCAAGCGCAGCGTCACATTGGCATAAGGAATGCAGATGAAGCCCTTTGTACCGCAGTGTAAATATATGTATGAATATCCTGAAGTCCAACTATCTAACTAAACCTCTATGGCATCTGACCTAGTATTTCCAAAATAGTTGATGATTGGTCAGAGTCTGTGCTAGAGTGAATGATTGAAGCTCACAGATTGGGCGCCTGTATGTCACGTGATGCTTACATGCCGAGGTTCGCGGAGGAAGCTTCGGGGAGGTTCCAGAGCGATAAGATAAGCGGTTCCAGCAGCCTCCACAGCCTCCGCGTTTCTTCTTGTCTTGTATAGACCACTCCTGCGGTGTCTCAGTAAGCAGCAGTGGTCATAATGGCGCTTTCTAGAAAACAGAATATTCTGTATATAAGGATGAATTATTACCAACTCAGATCGTTCTCTCTCCATCGAGTTCCCATTTCTTCAAGCTTCAGTAACCATCTTCTCTATAGATCCAACCCGCTCACATAAAGTTTCTACCATCTCCCTAACAATCACCTCTTCAGTATACATTCCTCAGACATTCAAGAGAATGGCCTTTTTCCCTCGCTACTGCTCGGGTGACTTTACCCCTCTCTTCCAGCTCCTCGACGACTACGACATGCACCAGTCTACTCGCCGACCAAACAACAAGAAGGCCACAAGCGTCCGCACCTTCACTCCCAAGTTCGACGTCTACGAGCTCCAAGACAGCTACTACCTAGATGGAGAGCTTCCCGGAGTCGACCAAAGCAAAATTGAGATTGAGTTCTCCGACCCGCAAACTCTGGTCATCAAGGGCCGCTCCGAGCGCAACTACCAAAAGCAAGAACAACACCAACAACTCGAAGCCGAAGCCGATGACAGGTCTGAGACCTCCTCAGTCAAGTCTCACCAGCCTACAGTTGAAGACTGGGATGAGATGAGCGATGCTCCCTCTACCTCAGATGCACAGCCAACCCCAGCATCTACACCCAAGAACAAGGCGCCGGTCAAGAAGAATCCCGAGCCAGCTTACAAGTTCTGGGCGACTGAGCGCTTGATCGGCGAGTTCCATCGCACATTCACCTTCCCGACTAGAGTTGACCAGGACTCTGTCCGGGCCAGCTTGAACAACGGAATCCTGTCGGTTGCGCTTCCCAAGGAGCCAGCTCCTCAGCTCAAGAAGGTCCGCGTGCAGTAGACGGGATTTTCCTTGACTGTTTCTTCATGACGACATTGGCTCTCTTTACCTGGTTCTTTCACATTCAATTCGTGTTTACACCTCGTGGCGCTCGGTCTACATCATGGCGAAGCTGGATTGCATGAGCTAGCGATTTCTCTTTACCTCTCTTGTACAGTCAACGGCAGCATGTACCATAGCAATGTTAATTTCGAACTTGGAATATATTACTCAATTTGGATTACAGCATTAAAAAACAGCATACATACTACAAATATTATTGTATCTCCTGCACGTTAGGTCCCAGTAGGCTCATAATTCACTGCAAAAATCATGCCGCTTTACGTATCTCACACATACAATAGATCTAGCCTGGCCGGTGGCCAGCAGAGAATTGAATAAAAACCCAATACCTACCATTTGATCCCGCCCTTTGGCAGCGTGCGCAGCTAGCATTTAGTAAATGACACTATCGCCTGCCCGCGTCCACACGGTAAATTTTTGAACCTCAATCAGAGCAGCCCTTGCTTGAAGAAAGCACCTCTTGCACCTGATTCCGCTAGCCGCGAACGCCCGCTTCCACCGCCGGAATCAATTACCGTGTGGAAGGAGTTTCTTATTTTGTGATAGATAGGTTCAAGCTAATCTTTCGCGTTGCACTCCTTCGGGTTCCAGGCGAGGCTTGCTGAGGCCTAGATGTGCTGGCGTGTAGGCGCATCAGATATGACATCTCATGTTGATGCACTAACTCCGAAGCCCTCAAAAATAGTCGCGGCTTGTTGGACTGAATGGGAGCCAGCTCGTGGTTTCTTCTGTTCTACCAAGCTTTGACGGCTAAAGTGGGCCCTCATAGTACCGGTCTACGTACTCACGCTTGAGGAAATTGCATTCGCTCAAAAAGACATGCCATGTTCTGAGGTCAGCAACCATATGTGAGTTGTGTGTGGACGATGGGATAAAGATATATGGTTGACATGTGACTTAATGGACAATACGATGCACTTTTGATTCCCTTCACCCGATCATGGTTATGTAACGATTACATCTGTAGCACAATGATAATGGACTTCCAGCGTCGATACAAGGGTAAAAGCCGATAGTAGCCAGGACTCCGTAGGGGGTATACACCAAATAAACGAAAGACATAGCAATAACATGGCTTCGGGACAACAAAGGAAATAGGAAGCAAAGCAAGCAAGGGATATACAGAACAAGTTTCATGCAGTTGGAAGTTTTCAGTAGAGCTCAAAGGCTGTGCGGTGCAGATACCCGATGCTCCGGCTGCGCGTGCGGCCCCGCGGCGGCTGGGACGAGATTTCACAGCGAGGGAGCCCATTCTCAGAGACAGCGAGCCAAGGATCGGACTTCACTCCGCTGGTGTGTCGTCGATATGGATGGGTTGCAACAGACGCTAGAACCCCGTTCCCCTGGCTCACTGATTCCGGGAAAACAAACGCCGGATTGCCTTCATGATTCATATATAAGGGGTTATTAAACTGTCCGTTGCCGTGATGTAACACATCTGATGTGAAAGAGTAAGGTCCTGTGGAATCTGGGGGATCGGTGCTGCGAAGTTGCGCGCAGTATATAGGGAGCGGAGGGGCTTGATTTGGTACTGCCGGGGTAGGAAGCGATGAGCCCCTTGTCCGACCAGTTATCTGATTTTGCGTCCGCTCGCGGTGCATTCTGGTCATACTCATTGGTCGTCCACGAATGTACGAAAGTTGAGTCATGACGTTCTGACTGGTAATCATCGGAAGCGTATTGGACTTCTCTGACTCAATTTCTCTTGAGCTTTCCGCAAAGGCAAGCTTTCGAAAACCAGGGGATCGCCGTAGTGAAGCATGGGAGTCTATAGAGTTCCGATGGGATGCCGCAGAGCTGTAACCGCTGTCAGCTCGTCGATGGGAGCTTGCGCAACTGCTGTAGCTGAGATGTCTTTCAGGAACTTTCTCCGGCAGTGAAGCAAGTCCTCTATTCTTGCCATGAATAGATATTCCCTCATCCTCAATTTCACAAAGTCCCATCTGATGGCTTGAAAGGGATGTAGGTGATTTCTCAAATGAATAGGGGCTGGCAGGATAGTCCGTATCATGCTTCATTGTGGATAGAGAAGGAATGTTCAAGATGGTTGCCGGTAGTCCATTTCGTGCTGAGGTAGTTTGACGAGCTTTGGTCTCAAGAGGCAAAGTGTCCATGGTATGATCGACACCCTCAGCATTTTCAAGAAGAGGGTAATACTTCCTGTACACGTCCAATTCATCGGGGGACATCGGCCGTAGGTTATGAGTGTCATTGCCAGCTGGGCTTGGAAGACGCGCAGAGCTTGCGCTGTCCCTCATGGTCTCCGGAGTCGTGTTGTCTGGTGGGCTAAGCCGCGTTCGGTCACTGGGACATGGAGATGCAGACCCATTTACGACACGTAATGTACCAAGCTTGATGGTGCCGAGATGAGAGTACTCGAAATCACTAGGGGTCGGTGGCCGAATTCGTGATCGTGTCCCAGAATTGTTAGCAATGACATCTCCTTGGATCGGATGGGATGCATGGTGGGGGTCAAGAAATGTGTTGTCTGAATTGGGTGAAATAAAGTCGGCCTGACGAGACTCGGAAAGAATTGTGCAGGGTACATCTCTTGTTGCTTTCCTCGTGGCAACGCCAGGCCTCATAAGTAAAGAACGCCGTCGAATCGGAAGAGCCTCCTGATTGTTTACCCTTGAATGGGAGTTGAGTGACGCAAATCTATCGATTGTACGTCGGTCGACGTTCTTCTTGGCATTCAGAGATGGCGAATGAACCGAATAAGATCTTCTCGGCTGTCCAATCAACTGAGACTGCGGATTGCTTTGAAGAGTCGTTGGTTGAAAAGCCGCGGTTTCGGACAGTTGAAACGAAGCTCGCCCGTACATTGAGCCTCGCCTGCTGGGAGCGGGGGTGGGGGATGTAGGCGATTGTGGCCATATGTCAGCTGTGCTTTGGATACTTCGATGAGCGACGGGAAATCCATTGGACCGCCATCCTGTTTCGTGTCGCAATGGCTTCGCAGAGAATGACTGTGATCGTGGGTTTTGAGACACAGTCTCCCTCGGGCTGACAGTAACCGATGTACCTGCCCACGGGTCTTGCCATGTAGTTGGCGTGGTTGGAAGAGAAAGAGCCTGGTCAGGGGAATGGCGCGCAGAAGGTCCGTTTGAGCAACCCTGGGTTGCCTGGATCTGTGGCGGCTTTGAGAGTCGGTTTGAGCGTCGGCGCTTGTCTTTACTCTGCAGCGATAAAGAGCTTCCCATGACTTGCGCAAAGAACCTAGTATCCCGTGTATCAGCTCTCCGAGATCCAATTGAAAACAAATAGTACACATGCAACAAGAGAGTTGAGGAGAACAGCAATCCAGCGAAAAGCTGAAACCAATATCTCTGGGCTGCAAGGTCTCTCTTCATTGATGGTCCAAAAATGAGTCGGTCAGACCATACGTTGCAACTTGTCTGCCAGATTTGGAATAGACAGGTCAGAAGGGAGCTATGAGGCTTTTCGTATGCCACCCGAGCCCTGGGACTTTTTCTCGAAAAAAAAAAAAAAATCTTCATGCCCGTGTCTGCAATTCCGCTCTTAAAGTAGAAGGGGTTGGGCACACCGTACGGAGTAATAGTATAGAAGCCGATGCAATGATATACCGGGGGCTCGTAGATCTTACCTATTAGGGTGTTGTAAAAGCAAAAAAAAAGTCAATCACTAGACTGAACAATCTAGCAAGAGATAAACAAATATATACACCAGACGTCTTCAAAGATAAGTCAAGATAGCGATCGGATATAAACAGGGCCCGGCAGGCTGGTATCGTGCACACAGGGGCCCGAGTCGAGAAGGGCTAGAATCAAGACATGTATGGACAAAGGACTGCCTGGTTGAACAATCAAGCCACCTTTAGGCACGTAAGGGAATCAGGATACATAAAAGAGCAGAGCACTTAGACGTGAGACCATGATTGAGGAAGCAAGTCACACACGACAATGACGAATGCGTTAGTCGACAACAAGCGCGAAACGAAATCGGCGCCAGAAGATGACGAGACCGGCAGGAGGAACGGGGGGGACTCAAAGGCTCAAACGCAGAAAGGCCGTTATGATGCGGAGGCAAGATGTGATCGCATAACAACAAACTCATGCAGCAAACTGAGACCTGTTAGTTGAGGGTCCGTACTCTGTAACTGTTAAAATTGTCAGAAAATGTGACATTTCCGGTCGCGGACAGCCCACCGAAAAGTTCGCCCCAAAGCGCGTGCGAGCTGTCTAAGATCACATTGGCAACAATTCGTCTCCGCATGGACAGATCAAGAATGACCTGAAAGCTGAATCCGCGCTAGTCCAACGGTCTCCCCTGGCTCCATGCCATTGATTGCCGACTGTTGATAGCAGAAGCGGGCCCGGCGCGAGCCTGTTTGGGAGCAGCTCCCATTGAGTTTGATTAATAGGATCAACCCAAAAAACAGGACCAATGGCGCAACATGAGGTCAGGATTGAATCGAACAATACATGAGACGCTGGATAAAGCCCGACAATGGCATCGCAACGAGGGAAGTTCCAAGACTCGGATTCCCAGGGGGCCAGGTTGCAGGGAGAAAGGAAGTAGAATGGCGCGGTGTCGTTGGCCGGTGCAATCGGGTGGATCTGGCAGCTTCATCGAGCTATCTTCCCCGCTCCGCACAGCTTGCGATCTCAACCAACCACTTCTGACTTTGGGGCGACAACAGGCGGAAAAAGAAACGAACAACAATGGAGAATGGCCCATTATGACCACAGGGTTGCAGTGGCATCCATTGCGCAATTATCTGGTGACGAAGCTGTCCCAACTTCTGGCGTGGATCTGCGATCTTGTCTGGTGGCTTTGGTCTTACCGGTTGCGGCTAGCGGGATCAGCTGCATTCAGGCGGCTGGACTCTGCCGGATTGGCGATCTCTCGTCGACCGACTTCAACTCTGTCTCTCGCTGCTGCAAACAGTCCCCAGGCTCCAAAGTTGCCAGGCTGCCTTTTGTGGCAAAAACGTGTGCTGAGTCCTGGCCCAGACCGGTGTCCTCCGAGAGGCATTCTGCAACCTCAGAAATCTTCTGCAGCTATTGCCTGTCGGTCTGAGCTCGCTGGCACACCGACGAGTCTTGAGCGTCCGATTCGAATGGCTGCAGATTCCCGGCCCTCGGGTCAAGATACAGTATCATCTTTTCCCTTTCTCACAAATGACGAGTTCAAGAGCGCTTGTCGCGCCTTTCTGAATCATGTTTATGCGGCGGGCAGCTCAGCGGCGGGATGGTCCTCAATCCGGTTCCAGGTAGTTGATCCTTTCCAATTGCCTTCCTCCCCCGTCATCTTCTTCGCTCCATCGTCACCTGGATCTGCTGACCGACCAGGAACACGAGCCGGTCCTCACGATCTCTCAGTGCTTCGAGAGCGACCCATGCAATCCTTCTCCGGATGATGCTTCCGCACAGTTGAGCGGTGCTAACGATGACCATGTCTTAGACCTAGAAGCCTGCGAGGAAGACCCTGTCTGTGAATGCAAAAGGTTCCTAGCTTGCACTCTGTCTAATGTTATTGACAGGAATGTTTCATTCGTACTTTCGTCAAGTCTGGGAGATTACAGGTAGATTATGATATCGTCCTCTCACCTACTTATCAGGTCCCGGTCCTGTACTTTGTCTCACAGCGGATGGGAAAGCCGCTGGGAATAGATGAAGTTTACAGTCATCTGGTCAGAGACCAGTATAGGAAGAACATCGAAGGTGTGGGTATCATGGGTGGTATTAGTTTCGGCGTACGTGCTAGTAACCTTGACACTAGAGCGCCTGACTCATATATCGTAGTATCATCCAGTATCCGGAACCCCGGCATTTTTCGTCCATCCATGCAATACTGCAGAGGCCATGAAGGACATCGCGAGCGGAGATAGCGTCAGTCTTGAGGCATATCTCATAGTGTGGCTTGGCTTGGTGGGGAGTTGTGTTCGCCTCCAACCGCCAAGCGAGCTCTTTGCGACAACGGGTATCCCAAAGCTTAGTGGATAGAAGAGCTGGGCTCAAAACAGGCGCGGACTTTCAGGTTTCTCATCCGCCAAATTTTGTATTGCTTCCGATGCGGGCAAATTAATCCTCGTCCGATGAAGCCTCCATTGGCACATCACTATCCTCATCCATTGGCGCTTCCCCTTCATCACTTTCGTCCTCTCGAGGTCGCTTCACTCCTTGAGTCGTTCCGTTAAGATCAGCTGTGGGCTTTGGCGGCAGAGCTGTTGACCCAGGGGGTCCGCTAAAAATTGACTTTTGAAGATCTGTAGAAACGTTCGTGGCCTGACCAGGAGCTGCAACTGGGGCGTTATAGGTTCCGCGAAGTCGTGCGATAACATCAGAGGTTCCCTTGGCATAGACGATTTTCTATCCATATATTAATTCCATTCCTGATTGCAAGCATGCATTGTGAGCTACTTACCATCGGCTTCCCGAAGAACTCAAACCCCTGGAGTGCACGCATGGCTTGTGTACTTGCTTGGACATCTTTGAACACGACGTGGGCTTGACCGCGCATCTTTTCGGTCTTCATGGCCACGATGTCCAAGACTGTGCCATAGGTGGAAAAAAGTGTGTAGAGTGAGAGTCGGAGGTCAGGTTTTCGAAGATTGTCTGTCAGGTTGGTGCAATATAGTCTTCAAGTTTGTTAGACGGTTTATATTTTCCTCGAGGGAGAACTACTCACGTTTGATTCGGAAAACCTGCAGCAGGTGGCTTCGCAGGTGTGCGCATAGGAACTGTTTTTGAAGCCATTGCAGGTTGTTAACGGAGTTTCAAGCCAAGGGAGATGGTGTGTTTCATGCGGACCGAAGCAAAATCTTCTTCTGCCGCTTGCTTCTTCACTGAGTCCTGAGAACAATCAAGCTTGAATCTGCGCCAACGCGATTCGACCATGTTGATCTGAAGCTCTGCCGTTAGATTAAATCAGTCACATGACATGGATTATCTAATCACCTCCGTGCGGCTCGCATCATAGCCCCATTGCTCCCCGCCCTCCAGCTGTACCTTGTCAACAGAACAGCAACTCACGACAGTAGAGAGCTCCTCCTGTCGTTGCAATCACCCTAATAATGGCTACTCCCGAAGCTCATCATCTATTCCATAACCCAATCGCCGACCATTCCTTCTCATCCGACAAGTCAACCTTGGCTGTCGCCCGAGAGAACAATGTCGAGCTGTACCAGAAGTCAGGCAGCAAGTTCTCCCTAACCGATGAGCTTAAGGGTCACGAAAAGACCGTCACTAGTGTGGACATTGCACCCAACTCTGGTCGTATCGTCACCTGTTCCCAAGGTATGGCATTATGATCTAGCTTGACGATGATTGTTTCTAATACGACTCGGATATAGACCGCAATGCCTACGTCTGGGAACAAACCCCCGCCGGATGGAAGCCGACTCTTGTGCTACTTCGGATCAACAGGGCCGCGACTTTCGTGCGCTGGTCGCCGTCGGAGCAGAAATTCGCTGTTGGATCAGGTGCCCGCGTGATCGCTGTATGCTACTTCGAGGAGGAGAACGACTGGTGGATATCCAAGCACCTGAAGAAGCCCATTCGGAGCACTATCACTACCTTGGCTTGGCACCCGAACTCTGTTCTTCTCGCTGCAGGCTCGACCGATTCACATGCGAGGGTCCTATCCAGTTTCATCAAGGGTGTCGATACTCGTCCGGAACCCAGTGCATGGGGAGAGCGACTCCCCTTCAATACCATCTGCGGAGAATTCTTGAACGACTCAGCTGGATGGATTCATGGCGTGTCTTTCTCTCCGAGTGGTGACGCTCTTGCGTTCACCGGACATGATAGCAGTGTCACGGTGGTTTACCCTAGCGCCCCTGAACAGCCTCCTCGCGCCATGTTGAACATCTCGACTCGCCTTCTCCCCTTCAACAGCTTGATCTGGAATGGAGAAAATGAAATCATTGCCGCTGGCCACGTAAGTCAAAATAGAGATGTATACGCTATTACATAACCTTTAAACTCTAATATTTGATAGGACTGTGAGCCCTACCGCCTGCGCGGGGATGAAAGCGGATGGCAGCTGGAAGGCAGCATCGAGAATAAGGCAGGAGCCGGAGCTGGCAGCGTTCGCGAGGAATCTGCCCTTAACATGTTCCGTCAAATGGACTTGAAAGGACAGACCCGGGCCGACACGCAACTGAAGTCTGTTCACCAGAATACTATCAGCACTATCAGAGTGCACGAAGAGACCAACGGCGGCGTGCACAAGCTTAGCAGTAAGTTTTCGATCCACTGCATTTGCCATTAAGCTAACTCTCGTCCAGCAAGCGGAGTTGACGGCCGGGTCGTTATCTGGACGATTTAAGTTGGGGGTTTACATGGGTTTGGTCCTAGCTGAAACATGAGCCAGGAGCATATGTAAATACGGTAGAGAATAGGACATGATACAAACCTTCTTCAGACCGGTCATCTTCAGCGTCTAGTCAGATGAAATAGTCCGGTGATGTCACTGGATGTTGTACGTGTAGCCAGATCAGGAAAAGCGCCCTGGATTAGCGTTACCCCAGATTCGCCAACGTCACGTTCGTCTGGATTGGCAAGGCAAGATGCTCGCTTGACCGGTCTTCCTCCTCGCTATATCAGCTCAGACGCCACCCCAACGACCATGTCCAGCCCCCGGGCACTGCGTCAAGATGATCATGTTTCTTGACCACGTCTTCCCACTTTTGGTCCTCCTCACGCAACTATGCCGTCTTTCGACTGCCAACGTGGTACCTCTAGAAGCCACGAATACCCCTGAAGGCCAAAGGCTCGAGCGTCGAATCTCTCCGGATCTTTTTGACTCTTTGGATGAGCTATCCCGGATCGTCGATATTGCCTATTGCATCGGAACAACGGGGGTTCAGAAACCATTCCAATGCCTCAGCCACTGTCGTGATTTCCAAGGCTTTGAACTTATTGAGGTACGCTGCCTCGGGAACATACTTCCCATGTGTCTGACCGCTGACTGCAAGTTCAGGCATGGCATACAGGTCCCTTTCTCTCCGATTCCTGCGGGTACATCGCCCTCTCGCATTCTCCTTCACCTAAACGCATCATTGTTGCCTTCCGCGGTACATACTCCCTTCCCAACGCCATTGCCGATCTCTCTGCCATACCCCAGGAATACGTACCCTTCTCCGTAGGAAACGGCACAGACGATGACAACGCTCCCAAGTGCACAAACTGCACCGTGCACCTCGGTTTCATGAACGCCTGGCGATCAACACGCGACACAATACTCGAAACAATCTCCGCCGCAAGAGCCAAATACCCAGACTATGCCGTGACACTAGTCGGACACTCCCTCGGCGGCGCAGTTGCGGCACTTGCGGGTACAGAAATGAAGCTGCGCGGCTGGGACGCGACTGTTACGACATTTGGAGAACCAAGGGTGGGCAACAAGGCGTTTGTCGAGTTTCTAGATAAGACGTTCCACCTTGATTCGGAGAATGCGCGGGACTGGATGTTTCGAAGGGTGACGCATGCCAATGACCCTGTTCCTCTTGTCCCGCTTACGGAGTGGGGGTACGAGATGCATGGTGGGGAGATTTACATTTCGCGTGTCGAACTTCCCTTCTCTGTCGAGGATGTGCAGTACTGCGAGGGCGCTACCGACAGAGAATGTATCTCTGGTATGGAGAACGGAGACAGTGACTCCCCTTCTCTATCGGATCGTCTACTCGATCTCATACCCGGTAGGCTTGACGCAGAGCAGCAGGTCATTTCAGACGCTACTCCACAGCAAGAGAGTGAGAGCGAGGAAGATGCAGAGGCACCTCCGCAACGTCTTGAGCTTCGAGACACGTCTCGTCTCCCGTGGAACCTGCTTCCGCCGAGGTTCCGGCTGTGGGAATTGTTCTACTCTCACCGCGACTACTTTATTCGGTTGGGGCTCTGTGTGCCAGGTGGTGACCCGTCGGGGACTTGGTAATAGTTCAGACTAGTACTTGCTGCTCCTGTCTTGGTCTATATTGCTGTGAGAATGTGATCTTTTTTAACGGCGTAGCTTTCTACCATTCCAGAACCATACTACTGAAGTTTTCATTGGATGCATGAGAGATCTAATGTCTTCGAATTAACCAGCGGCGCAAAGGTCTTCAATACTCTAAACAATTTACATCGGGTAGACAGTAGCAGAAAAAACGACGCTAAACCTCGCATACAGAGTAAAAGCAGGATGTATCAACGTGAAGCCATGAACACAACATAAATATCAGCCAGTGACATAGATAGCAAGTATAAACAAGAATCTGACAATGCAAGCTAGGTCCAAAAGGATACAGATAGACATGATGAGAGAAATGTAATCGACACCATATAATCGCTCCATCTCACAAGGCAAAGCAAACAGGCAAGCCATCAATCACTTTCCATGCTCCAAATTCGGCACAATAACCGGCCCGTACTTAACCACCTGCCCGAACGACCCATCCCCCTGCACCATGAAATCAACAGCCAGATTCAACTTCCCGCTGCCTCCAGGTTGCATACCCGGCTGCTGCCCACCATACATGGCAAGACTCATCTGACTCCCGCCAATAGCATCAGGATCATAAGCCACAATAGCCACGTAATTCCGTCTCCCCATGAGCTTCTTATACTCGCGCGCTTGGCCGCTCACATCGTTCTGGAAGATCTCCATCATGTTCTCCTTTGTATCTGATGGTTGGGATGGAGTTGATTTGTGGCCGTTTGCGGGGACATAGAGCGGTTTGTTGTTGGAGTGTAGCATCTTGATGATGTATGAAGGGGGCGGGCTGTTTACGACGCTGGACGAGATAAGCTGGTACATTGTTTTGTGGTCCGATGGGCGGGCCGGGTCGTGGACTAAGCCTGCGCCGCAGACGTTGACGGCGCCGGAGAGGAAGGTCATTCGGAGAGATTTTTGGTGTGCTATACCTTGAAGGGTGCGGATTAGGTAGGTTCTTTCGAGGTCCTGTTTTTCCTTATCAGCATTGTGGATGAAGAGAGTAGGGGAGGCGAGAGAGGTAGGTGTCAAAGTACCTTTGATTCGTGAGTCCATTGATCTCGAAGCTCATCGAGAAGATCAAACTCTCCGAATGGGCTGAGGATTCCGCCCATCAGGCCGCTCTTGCCCACGGCGCGTTTTACATGGTCGAAGCCTGAACCTACGACGTCCTTGGCTCCTACTACGCCAGCGACCGAGCTCGTCACCTTGCCGAGGACATTGTATGCGCCTGTGACTGCGCGCTTGCCGGTCGTGATTGTCTGGGCGATATGTTCGGCGGTTTCCAGCCGGGGGTAAATGAGAGGCATTGATGTCATCCACAAACAGTGCTGTACTGACGGCGGAAGCATAGCAATCTTGGGGAAGATGCCTTGGTATGTTGGTCCGGCGAGGACTTGGTGTTGGTTGCGCTCAGATCGACAATCAAGACCGACGAGGACTACGGCAGGTCCGAGGTATTTGACGAAGTGCCAGCCAGTGCCTGTGATGGTGAACAAATCATGGTCTGTGCTGACATTGCGGAGTATGTCGAGTGTCGTATGGTGCTGGAAGAGCAGGTACATCTCGATACCAACGCGTCCGATATTCTTGAACATGTTCGAGAATTGCATATGCTCAGGGTATGAGCCAAAGCCGTCGAAGCTGTCAAAGTTAGCTTGGTTGAGGTGAGTGTAATCGGATCGAACTTACATATCATGATCATCTATTTGGCAAACATACGGAATCTGAGCAAACGACTCTCGCAAGTATGGTTGATCAAAGTGACTGGTGTAGTAGTGGAAATAGCCGTGAGAAACATCTTGCTCGTGAGCTGCTGTCCATGGCGCTGTCTTTCTCGCCTCCTTTCCCCGAATCATAAGCCATTGCTTGAGGGAAGCAATCTCCTTCCACATTCTATCGGCGTAGATCTGCCCGCCTAGGCACAATTGAGCATGGAACCCGCCAATCTCATTATGCTTCTGCATGATATCCTTCCACATCAGGCCAACACCGCCTAGTCTGGATCGCTCGCTCTCGTTCACATTCAGCGAGAAATCATTGCCTGAAGTTGAGATGAAGCGCCAGCTCGTCTCATGCTGACCGGCGATCAAGAATTCGTAGCGCGTGCAGCCAAGGTGCGATGTTATAGCATATGTCCATTTGGCGGCCATATCATCCATTTTACAATCGACCTCGTACTTATAGAAGGTCCATCTCTGGTGGGTGGAGATGGCCATCGCCTTGAGCTGCCGCGGGTTTGGAGATAGGTCGACACTCTGGTGGATATGGATCGTCGGAGGCTGGCCGGCGTCGGTGACTAGAAGAATAGAGCCAAACCATATACCGCGCTGTACATCCATGTTTGCATACCGAAGATAAGGCCCGAAGTAAACGCCGTTTGTCGGGGCAACCTTGTACTGTTCCACACCACTAACCGGGGGAGGACCAGAGAATACTGATACTGCTGGAGACTGTAAGCTTTCAAATCCAGGTGTCATGGGAACGCCAGGAGAAGCCAATGGCTTGCCGAAAGCTGATAAGCCTGGCGAGGCGAGAGGATGGGCGCTGTAAACACTGCCAACCGGTGACATTGGCGCCTCGTTGAGATTAAGAGGGGTGGGTCCTTTGGGAAATTCCCACTGAGTGGACTGCGAAGGAAGGTGGATGTAGTAATACTGGCCAGAGTTTGGGTCCAAGTGAGCAATCCAGCCCTCTGGAAGCGGAGGAGGAGAAGCCGGAGGTAGGCTGGAAGACCCAGGTAATGTTCCAGCTTGAGCCTGCTGAGCTTGGAAAGCTGGGTGCTGCTCCTGCTGGGCACCATTCGGGATGTCATTATGCGGTGACGGCCCAGTAGCCTGCTGGGCCTGCTGCTGCCTTGGGTCATTGGCGAAAGCTGGATGGTCTTGGGCGGAGACCATTGGCACAGCAGCAGCAGTCACAGCAGCGGCGGCAGCAGCCTGTGTTGCCGCCGGATGTTGTGTAACTGCAGGAGCCGGTTGATTCGATGCAGCCGCCATACGTTGCTTCTCGTTCGGGTACCCTTGCGCGGCGGACGCGGGGCGTGGGACGCTTGAATAGGCTGGGGGGGGTGACGAACTGATACGCATGCTTCCGAAGTCTGACTCCAACGCATTATTTGGGATCCTTCCAGATTGTTGCGTTTGTGGCACCTGCGAAGGAGATGCCACTGGATTGGGAGGAAGAAAAGGGTTTGGGACGGGCGTCTGGCTCTGGGAAGGCACTTCCTCAGCGCCCTGATACACAGTCGGTGGTCCATGAGGGTGAGACCCTGGCAGCTCAGTTGGAGTCCAGGGCCGCTGGACGGGATTTTGCATATGATCCCTAGGCTGTTGTCCGGCATATTGCTCAGCTCTTCGTTGTGCTGCGGCGCTTTGAGCTTGTAAGCCCGTCAGCGTTGAAGTGCCAGCAATCCCCGACGCCGCATAGCGAGCTTCAATATCAGAAGTCGGGTGCTGCCCTGGCTCGACAACAGGTGTTTCCGGGGGCGGAGGAGATCCTCGCTCGGCACGCGTTGTCGATGTTGAAGCAGTGGAGCTGATACGGTTTATACCGTGTTGCTGCGGAGGCTGCAAGTTTTGTTGAGCCGCCGTACGGGATGCTGGTCTTGAGGAAGTGGAAGGTTGCGGAGGCGGGTAATAGTGCTGGTTGTAGTCCGTATACGCCGTGCTTTGCGGCGCGACAGCAGCTGGCGGCCCTGGAGCCCGCTGGTTCGTCCGGGCAAAGTACATCTCCCGGTCACCTGCATCAACGATTGGCGATTCCGGTAACGGCTTGGGCGCATTCCCGCGCCGCTCTGCCAGTGTTGACTGTTTGGGCTCGCGGCCATCTCGGGGTCGCAACGCGGCAGGATAGTCGACCGGCGATAGTCCTCCGCTAGATGCCGGGGAGGCACTCTGTCTGCCTGTCTGGTTTATCGGACTCGAGCCACTGGAGCCCGACGGGCGAATATATTGCTGGGGTCTTGATCGATCATCGGGATAAGGCAGAGGAGCCGCAGCCTGAGGGGCTGGCGAAGGTGTTTCTCGCTTGCTGAAGCGCAACGGCCCGATTACAGGGGACTCGATCTCCTGCTGGTTAGGGGATTGTAGGAACAGCTCCTCCTGGGAACGATTGTTCCCAGAGGGGTTCATCGTGGCTGTTCTAGTTGCTGACCGTGGTGGTTCCAAATATATATACGTAGTGATGATATTATAGAAGTCCAAGCGCGGTTAATCGCAAGAAAGCAGGAGAGAGATGAGGACAGATAGTTCGAGAATAGGGGACGAGAAAGGAGCTCTCTTGGTGGGCTGGGATGCGGGGTGAAGGAGGACAAGAAGAATAGGCGACAGCGTAGTGAGTAGTAGCGTCTGGTCGTGAGCGCTCTCCCTTGTATAGTGTCAACTGCCAACGCAAGTTGCAGCCCAACAGGGTCGAGGAAGTTTCAGCAATAAGCGCATAAGCCTGTGACCAGCATCAGGCCGATGGTGATCACTGGCGAAATCACACCGCGAGCATGCGATGGTTGGTTGGATGGTGAGAGATACGCGCCGGGCATTTGGCAGCGGCTTGGGGTCCTTCATTGGCCCAATTTCTCCTGCGCGGAGGGGCTCGTCTGGCTCAATTTGCCGCCCACCAGCGAATGTCACTCCAGCTCTCGGCAGTCTCGAATTCTCCTAGTGCTAATAATATCCATAATCACATTATACCCCTGCAGACTACAGAGGAGGTATCTAGAGTGGACAAAGACTGAAGTTCGGTCAACTGCGCTCGGCCGGGTCGCCCCGCTGCAAAACCAAAGATGAAGAAGAACAAGCCATGACTCGTGCACTCGTTGTCGCTAAACAAACAGGAACAAAAACAGAACAAAAACGCCACAACCAATCACACTATTGAAACAGTTATGCGACTCAGCAAATATGGTTCACCCGTAGCTCACAATGCGATATCCATGGTTCGCCGCTACCTCTATCCAATCGGTGTCGCGTAAATGCCCTCCGCCTCGCATGTGCTGCATCTGGGTCTCGCAGACGACCTGGAGCATGGTGCTTGTCGTCGTCGCGTCGTACCCCAGTTCGGCCTCCCCGAGCTTCGCTAGGGTGTCCAAAGCCGCCATCTTGGCTCCGTTTGACGATGTCACTGTTCCCGACAAGAAGAGAGGGAAGTTGAGGAATAGAGGCCCATTGTGGCGGCGCTCCGCAATAATCCGTTCTGAGTGATGCAGAATTGCATCTGTATGGTGCTGGATTTCCTTCTCAACGTCATTCCCGATATGAGCGCCTTGTCCAGGCCAGACGTTGTGGCAGGAGAAGAGGAGCGCAGTGTGAAAAAGGACCGACAGCTATGGAATATGTTAACTAGGGCTTAGGAAAGGTAAAGGAGCCGACCAACCTTATGAAAGCCATACTGAGATCGCTTGGGTAGGTTTGCTTGGTTCTCCATGAGAAATCGGACCTCCTGTGAATTCCACAGCTGTTGAAGACTTCCTCGCAGATTCTCAACCTCTGAATGCAGGAACTGGCCCTCGGCTGTTTTCGCTTTAGCAGCAATCAGTCCAAGGCGACCGGCCATGTAGATGCATTCCCGATACAGACGCACGACCAATGGTTGGACGTCGTACTCCCCAGGTTGCATCACGCATGGGCCTGTGTTTAATGGGGATACGGCGTCTGAAAGCAAGTGGTTCTCGATAGCGGCTCTAACGTACTCGCCGGAGCCAGCACCACTCATCAGCGCAAACAAATCGACGTGGCAAATCAGCCATATAATGATAGGGTATCGCTCTCGCTCGACGACGGTTTGTCTCAGCAAAGTCAACTGAACCAATCGGGACATATGGTGTGACCACAGATTTGATCTGTTGCTGGGCGTTGTGAAGGTAATCTAATTTGTTAGCTGAGAAGAAGAACGGTGATAATGGAGCGTACCTGATAGATGAGGAGAAGGAAATGCGTTAGAAAAAGGCCATCCGATAGAACATCGTCACAATTCTCCAGGCTACTTTGCAGAGCGGGTAGCGCTTGGTCATAGTATTGTAGAGCAGTCATATAGTGAGCATTCCCTTGACGGACGAGACTGAGAGACGACAAGGCCATCATCACATGAAGAAGCTATTATCATCGTAATTAGGATCTATGCACCCCAAACAAAGCATTCGGCACCACCCACTGGAGGGAAATTGGAAGCCTCTTGCTCGAAAATATTCGCTTCCAAATAATTGTGGGCGTCAGGGATCAGTTGCGTCCATACGACATTTTGGAAGTGGTCGAAAAGCGCCATGTCGTAAGTTTCAAGATCGAAGGACTCGGATATCTGGTCCTCAGAGACCTCATGTACCGGAGTGTACAGCATCGGTGCCGACACGGGATTGGAACCTAGATCAGATTCTGGAGATCGCGTATAGCTCCGACGATTGCTATATGTTTGTTTCCTCGAGTCCCTAAACTGATGCAGGATCACGACGTTTGGATCTTCGGAGGTGACGACATCGTCCATGGGGTCATGGCTATACTCAGACATGGGGCTCAAGTACGGGTTACCAAGCACTGTGTCAAGCGTATCCTCCGTATACTCTGGAAGGCGCGCAAAGCTTTCTGGCACCACGACGACATGATATGTCCCTGGTGCTGAGCTCTGTGCTTTCTTTTCCCGGTCTTCATCCGATGTGAGCCTCGAGAAGTCGGGAAGTAAGTCGCATGGCACGGGATCTGAGGAGAAGTAGTGAGATCTGCGACGCGGTACTTTGACTGCTGGGATGAGAAATTCATAAGTACAGAGGGCAAAAGATGGGAGCGGGGTTCCTTACGATCCCAGACAGCGTTTCCTTTTGTCTTGACATCTGGCATGCGTTCCATAACCCGACGGGTGTCGTCTCTGAAGCAAAGTCTAGGCCGGTAGTCGCAGACATGGCCAAGGCGCGCACATTGCTATATACCGTGAGTTGATGCATGAGAGAATATTGTTCTGATACTCACGTTGCACTGGGGATGGACCTCGTCACACTTGACTATTGACAGTTAGCAGGTGGTCCGTTGGACAAAGTAAAGTCGACTCACTCTTGCGACTCTAAACAGATCGAAAGAATCCAAGTCAGCACATCCAACGGCCAAAAACAGACACGGATGTAGCAGAGAAGAAGGGTTAGCTCACTCGACAAGTCCTAGAGGGCAAATTAGTAACTGCATCTCAGAGGCTATGTGGTGCAAGACATACCAACAGCCAGTCCTAGATCGAGGAGGGAAGCGCAAGCGCGGCTGTACAATGGCGGCCTTGATAGTCGTAGGCGCGCCGGGGGCCACCTCGTCTTTAGGGGCAATGGTAGGCAAGCGCATAGGACGCTTCCTAGAAGACTGGCCTCTCCGGGCAGACATCCCTGGGCCAAGGATCGTCATGAATTGAGCAGCAGATAAAGTGGGCACAGGCGCTCGACTGCGGAGAAAATAGGAAGGATGATTAGGAACACGGGTTCGATAGATGGAGTGCGGATGACAAGCTACCTTTAAGCATATATATAGTATGGCACTAGAGCCTCACGAGCCACGTGTGGGCGATGAAGGTTATCAGGCCAGGCCCTTGTCCTGAATTCCTTATTTTTCTGCCTCGGAGATACGTAACCGGCAATCGGAAGCGAAAATCCGCAAGGACTGAGGGACAGAGGAGAAAGAGAGCATCGAGATAGGTCGTTCAGCTGGGGTGGGGGACCAGCCTAGACAGAAATAAGCACGCCAGCATCGCGCAGGCCGTGGAGCTATCCATGAATAGATTAGGCGGAGGCGACAAAAGGAGGAAAGTCAAATTCCAGAGCCAGAAACAAGGAGACGCAGGAGACGCAGGAGACGCAAGATCCCGGTCGAGTGTGAAGAAAGTGAGAGAGGAGTAGTGTGGCGACTGGGAAAGTCAACGAGGGACTCAAGGAGAACGCCGAAATACGAAAGAGACGAAGAGAGGAAGCCAGCGAATGGGAGCGGATCGGAGGCCTGGACCAAGACGGTGATTGGCGCGGGTGGACTGGGGAGGGAGATAGTCTAACAAGATAAACTAAAACCAAGCACACACTCTCTCTCCAGGGCGGTGCAGCTGCCAACCATGTGGGGAGGCACTTGCATCTACTGATCACTCTTACACTACCTAGTCTACTCCTACAACTCCGTCTCTCTCCTGCATCTCCAGTCTCTTTACTTTTTCTTCTTTCTTGTCCACCTCTTGTCGCTCGTCGGGCTGCACCACCTCCGACTGCTCAGCCTGCCTGTGGCAACAAAAATAGGACATCTCGATCTCGATCCTTCACAAACCTTCAGACGCATCGGGTCGCCAACTTACTCGTCACATCGCGTCCCATTAATCGGGCCTCTGGTCGGAGGGTCTGGAGCTCCGGGAACGGGGGTGACTGCTTGTTGTCTCATTCTTGCTTCTTCTGCGATTTCTCGGACCCGACGGGCGACGACTGACTGACTCTTTGTCTTTCAATCTAGTCTGTCTCTGGGCGAGGAAGTCCAGTGTCCACAGATACAGCAATACCTAATAATCTCCCCGCTGGCCGTCGGGGCTTGGAGGCTTGGGCTGCGACTCAGCGAATGGGTTCTGGCGCCGGCCGCGACCTAGACCACCACTGCGCCCATGGATCCCCTCGCCAATTCGCCATCTGCACCAGGCCCTGCCATGTGCCAGTTACAAACGGGACTACCGATGACACTAATTTAGCGGCCCAGAAAATCGTCTCTGCACTCTGACCTCTTGATTATCTGAGGGTTTGTCCTGCAGATTTCCTGTTCCTCAGCCTGACCGGCCGCCCGGGCCAGGCCTGGAGCTCCCCAGACCAGGGCCCAGGGGACAGGACCAAAAAGCAAAGTGCGAGACGTGCAGGACATCATAGTCCGTCGGATTATTGAGCCATCCATTGTTGTTGCCCCTTCGGCAAGCTGCTCTTGTGATTCGCCAGCGCCTGCATGACTGGTCTGACTCGGATGAGGAGGCAATAATCATTGTTCTCTTGTCGCACTCTATCGTAAATAAGGGTATTGGTCAGAATATACTAATCAAACACTATCGGGCGAAGCCAGCCTTAGAGCCCGACGCTATCTCCAGGAACAGAACGGACCGCAGGAGTCGCCTGATGAACCCTCCTCTTCGCTTCTGAATCTCTCTCTCCTCCAAGTTCCCACGTCGGGTGACACTGACGCCGCTCATAGGTCTCCCTTGCTGTTCCGGTTCGAGGGAACGAACCACTGGCAGCCAAACAAACTACGCCGTACTTTTTTAGCTGCAGGTCTGTCTCCAAGGCTGGCTGAAAGACCCATCCCCAGTCTCCAATATTTCCCCAGAGTACAGCCTGCCACGGCATTCATGATTTTCGCCCGTTCAAGGTTCACACACATGTCAACCGTTAGGAACCGCCCGAAACCTTGTCGTCCTCCTTTTCTTTTTCTTGCTCTCTTTTTTGTTTTTTACTCTGGTGCCAACTGTCCGATCACCTGATCGAGTACCTGTCTGACGGGTCCAGACCTCTCATCTCTCCTCCACTCACCGAGGGATTTCCGTAGCTCCGGGTCTATCTCCCGTCGCGCCTGCTGGCAAAGTTTGACGTATGAGCTCGTTGCCTCTGCACGTCCCCTTCGGATTGCCTCGACCAATATGTCAATCTCGCAAGAAAGTAACTCTCCAGCTAGTGTCGCCAAGAGCCCATGCATCTCGCGTAGATGATTAGCTTCGCTATCACCCTTTGAGGCCCAAATGGTCAATTGGGTAAAAAGGAGGCGCAGCTCTTCGTACAAAGAAATCTGCACCTGTTTTCCTCCTTGCTTTACAGCTCTACGGATGTTTGACTTCAGCTCAGTCAGATAGTCATCTACCTCGTGTTAGCTCAAATAATAGCAGAGTCTCGGGATCCAGGGAGTAGTTTGTTACCTGAAGGTTTCACAGTCTGCACAGCCGGGCTGAAGGTCTGCAAAAGACACTTCACACAAGCCGCCAGCGTGTTCTCCAAAGTTTGTTTCGCGCTGGGACCGCTGCCTGAATCGACATCCATGGGATCTCCTGCATCCTCCTCAATCTCACCCAGCACTTTGGAAACGATGCTGATTGCTTCAGCCGTGAGAT
Source organism: Aspergillus stella-maris (assembly GCF_047715825.1). Classification (NCBI taxonomy): domain Eukaryota; kingdom Fungi; phylum Ascomycota; class Eurotiomycetes; order Eurotiales; family Aspergillaceae; genus Aspergillus; species Aspergillus stella-maris. Next base: position 125,929 of record NW_027396858.1, on the reverse strand, counting down.
TGAGGTCCTTGCGCGCTTGTGCCACTCCACCTAGAGCAGTCAGGCCATGTGGCCGATATGCAGGGTTATTCCGCTTAGCCTCGCGAATTGTAATGGTCTTGTTTCGCAGATCAGTCCGAGCTCGTAAATAGTCTAACCAGTAGCCAAACTGAAACTAAAATAGAAAAGGGAGAGATACGAAAATACAAAACAAGAAGGAAAAAGCAAAGAAGGAAAGAAAGAAAGGACGAAAGACATACCTTCATCAGCTCCCCTAATCGCGGCTGGTCCTGCCACAATTTCTCTGCCTGGCCCGCAAATCGTACGAATGCCTTGAGCACATTTTCTTTGCCCTCCCACGTCTTACCGGCCAATGCCTTTTCCAGGACAGGCCAGAGATACTGGCTGGTGGGCAAGTCGATCTCGGAATCCAGTGACATGATACTGTCTCCGATTGCCAGCGCCGCCGTGTGCTTGATGGCCCACCGGGCTGAGTCTAGATTATCCCTGACCAGGTCCGTAATCTCTCTGACGTACAACGACACAGCCCGATTACCCCCTACATTATCCTGCCACGTCTTATCAAAGACCTCGCGAACGTGCTCGTCTAGGTCATGTTTCGCGACAAAGACGAACGGAAGGGAGGTCGACGCAAATGCCATAAAGCGATCATTCGACAATTTCGACGACGAATGCAGGATCTCGGCTGAAATCACCCGCTGGTTGGCATCTTCAGCTGTCAAGTATAGAGTTTTGGCGTACTCTATCGTTTTAAGGATTCGGTCGTCGGAGGCTAGCCTCATCAGGTAGCCAATCGATGAGCAGTACGATGCGCTGACGGTGTCGTTCCTGTCCACAACGTATTTTCCGAGGAGCTGGATGAAGCGGTCGGCGTAGGGCTGGAACAGGATCGATCGCATGCTTAGCAGGACTAGCACTCGGCTGCACCCGACTTTGGAGGGGAGGCCAACGGCCGAGCGAAGCACGCCTTCCAGCTTGGCTGCGAATTCCTTCATGCTTGCATCGTCGAGCATGTCGACCAGGTAGCGCTCAATCACTTCCATCATGGGGGATGTGCGAATACTAGACAGTCTCATTTTGTCAATCTCTTGCCCGGTCAGTCCGTACTTGTCTGCATTGAGATGGACGTAGTTGACTGCCTGGGGCTCCAATGAGCTAAGGCAGTTCAAAAATTGTTCAATGATGCTGGGAACAAACGGACGCAAGGAGCTACCTGGTCCCTTTTTGATCATTTGAATGAGAGCTCCAAGAGCGAAACCCTGAACTTCCTGAACGCTAGATTCCATCCCTTTATCGCTGAGCAGGAACGGAATAGTGCTCTCAAGCATAGTCTTGACTCGTTTTGTGTCTGGTTCGCTCGCTTCGAGAGTACGAATAACAGAGCCAGTGATTGTCTGACAAAGCTTGAGAGCCGCGATGCGGACACTCTCCTTGATATCGTCGACGAGCTTGAATGCCTTGGTGAAGATCTCGTCGACGTACCTGGAATACACCTCTGGCTGTCGGCCCTGGATCAGATCCGCGATGGCCGTACAACTTGCTTGCCGCATTCGCCATTCCCTACCAGCCAGCATGCTCTTTAGAAGATCAGTCATGATCTCGTCAAAATGTTCGGTAATGACTGCGTTTGAATCTTTGACCAGTGCAAGCCAAATTGTGTTCATGGAATGTTGCACGTTTGGGTTCGGGTCAAATCGGTACCGGAAGAGTTTCGGATAGATCTTGTTGTTCTTTGCTAGGTAGCCATTGATGCTAGAGTCGGAGAAAATACTGCTGATACCGATCTTGCTGAAAGCGGCTCGGCTTGTCCAGAGCGCATTGTTGGAAGCCAGCGACATGAATCGATAGACAAGGGTTGGGTCGCCCGCCTCGGAGGCAAGGTTCATAATGTCCTTGTATGTGTTGACTGAGGAGCCGCCACCAGTGGGTAGGGCTCCTGGCTCGAAGAGCTCGGTGTTCTCATTGATTGCGCCTCCGCCGAGGTTTGCGCTGCTTGCCGTGAACGAGTCCACCAAGTCTCGTACAAGGTCATCCTTGAGGGATTGATCGCCCATTTCGTACACTAGGCTTAGACCTTGAGCTCCAGTTTCTTGAACCATCTCATCACGGTCGCTTAGCAAACTAGCGAATGTGATCTGGCACTTGCGTAGACGATTCTGAACGTCTTGCATGTGGCCACAGTTCTTCACCAAGCACAGCAGCCAGATAGCAGAAGCTTTCCGTAGTGATGGTTTTAAAGCCCTACAGTCAGTGATGAGCTTATCAGTAGTGTCCGCAAGAACCGAAGTCGGAATCTTGTTCTTGGGCAGAGGCTCATCAACGTCAAATTCAGGAACCAGAGACTTCGAGTCCCAGCTGGCAACTGCATTGCCAAGCGCTTCACCTATTGTGAAGTGAATTTCCGGGCTCTTGAGTTCATGAAGACCGTAAAGAGCATTGAGCAAGTTTCCAAACTGAGGAATATCATTTGGAAAGTTGAGCACAAGTAATCCAATGGCGGAAATGGCAAAGTTGCTTTCTGCTTTGGCATCCTTCACTAACTTGTCCTTGACCGTTTCCCATTCAGCTTCGGAGAATGTAGCTGGAGACAGAAGACTAGAAAGGCTCAACTGTCCAATAGCTACATGCGCAGCTTGCCTGAGGAGAGAGTCGCGCGAAGTTTCGATCATAGAGAAGACAATCTTAACAAACGAGCTGACATGTGCCTCGGAAACTGTCTTCGATCGGAAGGCAAGCCTGCTGAATGTGAAGCACAGTGCAAGAACCGCCCCTCTAACTTTGAGGGACTTCTCGCCAACAGCCGACTCCCACGACCCCAACATGCCCGACCATTCCGTGGTTAAGCCACTCAAGTCTTCCTGTGAGAAAGCAGGGTGGGAGGCCAAGATACCGATAGCTCGGGCGGCCGTGTTCTGAGCGTCCTGGTCATTGCTCGACAAAACCCCTTTCAATGAGAGCGCCTGTGGGAGAAGCCATTCAACGGAAGTATTAGCTGCAAGCGAGCAGATACTGACAAAATGCTCTCCACATTGCCGCCGACCCTCCCGACGTCCATCGACAAGACCCGTGAGAGTAGACTGCAGAAACGTGCCCACTAGCTCTTGGTCATTAGCCTTCATATGCTGCTTCAGAGCTGCTCGTGCCTTTTCATCCGTCGAGAGCTTCGAATCGAGCTTGGACTCCCAATCTTGCTCTATGTCGAAATCCAGACCGGCTGCTGACAGAGATTTCCAGAACAGTATATTGCGGAGGAAGGTCATTGCAGGTGCAAAAGAGTCCCTATATCTTCCCTCGAATACTCCAAACTGGTGGCTTCTCGGATCGACAGTGAACAATAAAAAGTTTGTAGCCTCTCTGAAACTCGGGAAGTCAAAGTAAGTCGTATGCGAGGCCTTATCCTTCACTGGATTAATGAGTCGGAACCAATATGGATGCAGTCCCTTTTTGCCCTCTTCCACGATTTCCTGCCGTTTGTCCGAGCCACCTGCAACAGCCATGAGATCGATCCAACGCGCAACGACATTAGTAAATGGCAGAAATCTGTTTGCGAATCGCACAGCTGCGTACTGTGGCCCCCGGACAATCCTGCACCCTGTGTCTTCGTCATCATCTCCAGGCTGAGTCCTCATCTGAGAAAGCAGGAAATGACTTAGGTCTTTCTGGAACTCTGGGTCTCCCACGTCCATTGATGAATTGAGAATACTCCCTAGAGCTTGCTCAATGCTGACGAAGAACTGGGGACCGGAGTCATCACAACTAAGCGATGTGAAGAGCCATTTGATCAGTTCGAAATATGAAACAGTTTCGTGTCCAGCACTAAACTGAAGATCGGCCTTGGGTACAATGATACCAATGCTCTCGTAGGCAAGAGCGCGTAGACTCAAGTCTGTTGCAGGTAGCCGCTGGCCACTGGCGCCGGGACTAGGCCATCCTTGCGAGCGGATAAAGTCCATCAATCCAGCGATAACCTTCGGTGCCATCTGCTTGAGGTCGTCTGATGAACCCATACGAACGACCCATGTTGTGAAGTTGAAGATTTGAGTTCGTAACTTGGAAGCTTGCAATCCTTGAGAAGACCTCGCCGCATCCGATAGGAGACCATATTCAATCAATTGGAGGATCTTGTCTGTTTTTGCCGTAGCCGCAACCGATTTTCCCAGGAAAACAAGAAGCTTGGTCTGCAGAGCAGGGCGCGCCGGACGGGGCCCTTCTGGTGACTGAGAGCCAAAATACAGGTCATAAAGCTGCTGTACCACTCCTGGATCTTCAAGGTTTGGCGTAAATCTCTTCAGAAGCTCAGCAGCAAGATCAGACAAGCGAGAGTTGGTGTCTGCAGAAGCAATGACTGCAGGCATGAGGCGTTCCGAATCGTTAAAGGCCCCGCTGGAGATGAAATCCAACACCCGCACTTTCGTTTCCGTCAAGTTCAGCCCGCCATCTTGGGCTGGATTGAATGTTTCAGTAGCGGGCACATCCTTATTGAGAAACTTGTATTCTGCCGGTGACAGACCCGGACATGCGGTTGTCTCCTTCTCAGCAGGTACGAGAAGCAACAACTTTGAGAACCAATGAGACAGGAATGCCGTATCTTGGTCCGAAAGACCCAGCCGAGTCTTCAAGTTCCTGTCATCCGGACTGTCCCGTGGCGGAAGCTTCAGTAGTGGCAAAAGTCGCAATACCAGATTGAACACCACCGCTCCCTGATTCACAGAGGTCCCAATTTCCGAGATGCCCTGTAATAACGGCACCAAAATCTCCACTCTAGCATCAGAGCCCGAGCGATCAATGCCTTGCTGAAGATAAATCAGGTCAAAATGCCGAATTAACTGCACTTTCTGCTCCTTGAACTGCTTGAGCAGCGCTGCAACGGGGAGTTTGATCGCAGGCGCCTTGACTCGAGTATTAACGTGCTGACAAACTTGAATCACCTTGCTGCGCACAGCATGACTGTCCGAGCCGAGCTTGAGCAACAACGGAGCCAGATATGTCCCCAGAAGAGTTTCCAGCTTCTGGTCTGTATCTGCTAGAGCAATCCTAAGCTCGACTTTGCCGATCAAGCTCAACTCCCTGACCTCGGCATCATTGGTCGTGGCCATATTTGTGGTTTTTGAAGGGAAATGCAGACTTGTCTCAAGCATTAAGAACAGGACACATTTCAGTCAAGAATTTAAATAGTTTAGAAGCTGAAAAGTAGCTGAAAAACGCAAGTTCGCCCCCAAGCCCGCATGTAGGTAGAAACACCCAACGTCAGCTGTAGTGGACCTGGTCACGATAACACCAAATGGGGCCATAATCGGATTAGTCATTCAGATACATCGGAGCCTCATATACCAGGCCAGAACTATCATACATGTCACCAAGATGTGGTCATGTCAAGTTAATCATTCATTATTTTCTAGCTGCACAGATATATATGTATATTGATATCAAACAGGATATACATCATCATGAGTATGCTTTCTCTACGTACGCTCCCTCGACGCAACGATTCTCTGCTCCGCTGCCTCAGCCCTCAAGAACCTTGCCACCTCGCCGTCAGCGCTCAAAGAACCGTTCGTAGTCTGCTGTTGCCTTGGATTACCAAACAGACACTGCCACAGGTCATCCTTCTTCACCATCTCGCCACCCCAGACACCTCCTTCCATCAGCTTGGACAGCGGGGCATCTTGCAGCTCCAGAGAATTGGCAGAGTCGATAGCAACCTCGCTGAGGTCGGGCACAGTGCCATTTATGCCGTTTGAAGATGAACTGGCATTATGCCCATTTCCGTTTATGGGAGTTTTGCCTTTTTGCTCTCGTTCTTTCTGGATAATATGGTCGAGACGTCGAGATACCGAAATGTCGTAAATTGATTTCTCGACGGTACCGGAGATCAAATACATCCAAACGGTGGTTGGATTGCGTTGACCGATACGATGTACTCGCGCAATGGCCTGTAGTTCAATTGCTGTGTTGATGAGAGGTTCACAGAGGAAGACATGAGTTGCATTGACGAGGTTCAAGCCCGATGAATGTGCCTTGGCGTGTAAGAGGAAGCATTCAATCTGTCACGTCAGTACATGTCAAAGGGTAAATTGAGAGCGACATACCGCTGTATCATCCTTGAACCTCTGGATACCATCGGGTTCATCAACACTGCTATATCCAATCTTGAATCGCTTGAATGCAGCCGCGAGATGTTGAAGAAAGCTCTTGTACTGTGAAAAAACAATAGACTGAGCGCCAGGGTCGTGGTGTCGAAGCCATATAATATGGCGCGCGAGGGTATCAATCTTGGTTCCAAAGGAGTCCTTGAGGTCGAATTTCTTGATCTCGTGCAAGGTCCCTGACCCTATATCTGTGTAGATAGAGTTGTTCGAATGCCGTTCGAGTTCGATATTTGGCGACGGCTTCTCCTCTTGAACCACAAACTCTTGGGATTTGTATGTGATTTGGTGGAAATCATTGCTTCCTAGGCGCTTTTTGCAAACTGGACAAGTGCGATGTTGATTCCACCATAGCCGCAAGCAGTCCTTGCAATATTTGTGACCACAAACCGTCAAAACACCTGGAAAGTTAGCTTGATCGCATCCCCGTAGTTCAGTAAACGGACTCACCAATTTCGAAGCTAGACTGGCAGATGATGCATATTTTTGCGCTCTCATCGGCCCCAGACTCGTCCCGTAGATGAATCAGATAGCGACCTTTCGCTTTCAAAGAAGAAATCTTCTTCTCCAAATCCTGTTCCTGTTTGAGCTTCAAGTCAAAGACGCCTTGGTCAAGAGGCTTGCCAGAACTTTCTTCATCATACGGCGCCACGGTATCAGAAATCTGCTGCAGTTGGCGATAGTACTCCAAACGGTTGTTCATAGTATCACGGAACATTTCAACCTCTTTCTCCAGGTTAGAGTCAGTCTTTGTCTGCTCGGCAGATAGTGAAAGCACGTTCTTCAGTACCATCGTGACGATCTCGAATTCAGCACGAGCTCTTGAACTCCCCTGGTTTGCTTGCCACTCGAGTGAGCTACCAAGGCTACGGAGCTCCGTAATGATACCACGAAGATGGCCAAGGTCGCGGCTAGGCTTGAGCTCGTTTCTTTTCTTCATGACCTCGAGGTACAACGTCGGAGAGGGCCCCTCGCCTTTTTGCGCTTGGGCTATCGCTTGTTTGACCTCGTGGGCGATGAGATGGTTGTTTTGTCCAGTTAGAGCGTCATGGCGGTCCGCGAACAATGCGCGAAGCGCTTCCATGTAGACGTACATCTCATCCTGATGTTTCGTAGACTTCTCATACTCATCTCCTTCCAGTTCGGAATCATCCTCTTGGTCAATGAGAGCCTGTGAGAGGAGTTCGATCATCTTCTGGCGCCATTCAGTGTATTGTGTCGCGTGGTTGTTCATCACATCACAAAACTCCTCGAGTCGTTCGAAGACCCTACGAGACTCGAGTCCTTTGCTGTAGAGGCGGGCCTTCATTTTCGGGATCGTCACGAATTCTTTCTTTTTTGATCTTTCCTTGACCCTTCTCACGTAGCGCCTGGCTCTCTGAGAGACATCAATCAACATCTCTTGTCGTATCAGTTTAGCTTTGGCGTAAGCATCCTCCTCCATCTTTGTCAGTACTTGAAACAGCTCGGAGTCCGGTTCGGTGAGCTCAGGGTCTGATTTTATCTGATAGTAAGCGTTTCCGGTAAAGAACATGGATATATGTTGTACTTCAAGGGCAGCACGTAGTCTCTGGCGGAATGCCTGCAGTCGAGTACCCTTTTCAACCTCTTCATCATCATCGCTATCTGACAAATCGTCGTTCTTTGCCCCGTTGGCCATAGGCTGCTTATTCTGTTCGATCTGTAGTCTCTTTCGACACTGTTGCACAATCTCACTGGCGCGATTCAATGATGTCTTCCAGAGGTCAAAGGCCTCCCGCTTGCGTTTCGCGTTCTCAAGTAATTGTCCACGGCGGAGTTGCGACATAAGCACTGTGCGTTCCTCGGTATGTATGGATGCATCATTCTGGTCAATCATCATCTCCAAAACTTCGTCCACCGAGCGCAACGGACCATTGCTGGCAGCAAACCCTTTGCGTCGATGTCCGGTGGTGAAAAGACAGGACTGCCGAAGTCGAACAAGCCAGCCTCGCATCTTTTCTATTACAGAAGGGTCATTCGAGTCCCAATCGTCAGCACGAGGATTTCCAGAGAAATCAAGCCCGCAATCATTGCACATTTCCTCAAATAGCTGTCTATAGCTTTGCTCCTCTATCGCAGTAAATGGCACTGTAATGACAACTCTCTTTTGAGGCGGTAGGTGTAGCTCTTTTCGAATGAGATCTTTGCTGTGCCGTATTGTGAGTTTGTTGATGATCTGAGGTAAAAACGGTTTACAGTTTCTCCAAATGGGTCCGCAAAAAGGCTCGTACTGAAGGAAAAGCAGAAGCCCGAGTAGATCAGTGATGTCTTTCTTTAGAGGTGTTCCGGTCACAGCCCATGCCATGTGGCGAGGAATCAGTCGGGCCACCTTTGCTGCATTACTGACACCACTCTCTATCATCTGGGCCTCGTCGAGACATACACGCCACCATGAAATTTTTACTAGCGGTGACTTCCTGGGTTCGAAGCGCTTCTCATGTCGAAGATTCCTTTTTGGAGCGTTGCTCGCGTAGTGTATTTCTCGCGCAAGGACATTGTAGGTTGTGAGCACCACATCATTATCAGCCATAAGCTCGACGAGCTCTTCATCTGATAATGTTTGGTGCCGTTGAATGCCAGTATAATGGAAAACTTGAAGTCTTGGCGCATGCAATTCGATCTCCTCTTTCCACTGCTCTAGAATCACTGGTGGTGTTATAATCAGAGTTGCCCCTGTTGGTCTCAACCCTTCACTCTTCACTCCCGCAAATGTCTCTTCGGGGCGCAAAATACGACGGTTCAGACACATTAGAGATATCATCTCCACAGTCTTTCCCAGCCCCATTTCTTCGGCTAAGATCCCTCCCCTGAGATACTCATCCACATCGTACCATCCAGACAGGTCTCTCGTAATGATCATGTAGAGCGGACTAGCATAACAGGTTTCACCATCCGCGTCAGTGATCTGCTGGAATGACACTGGCAGCTCGGTGTTCGAAAAATCCTTAGTTGGCACCACCCGACCCTCGGCGTCCAGCTCTTTGCCTTCTCTTGCCAATAGCCACCGCACCGCGCGCCTCTGGAAGGGGAATAGCTCGCACTCTACCATGTCGCATTTGACCGGCGCTGAAATTTCGGGCGTATCCGGAGGAACGTGGACATTATTATAGAAATCCCGAGGCGTCCATCCATGGTCCTCTATGCGTTTTCGATAAGAGTCGTAGTCCTGTTTGAGTGCGTATCTGTGAAAGGCAAACAGTACAGGCGGAGGTAGTTTCAGGAAATCAACTATTTCGAGAGAGTCCCTCCATAGTATGATGGTTTCGAGGAGGAAGGATGTCCGATTTCCTACGTAGCGAAGAGTAGATTGGTAGCATATAGTTGGCAGTTTAGTGGCGTGACAGCGATCGGCGCACGTTAGCTTGCTTGCAGTAACTAAATCTCTGCCAAGGTTAACAAGGTCGGGGTCCCTGAGTGTATCGATGAAGACAGTCTCTTCATCCTGAGTTGTCTCCAATTCCAGGACCACGTAATCGACTGGAGTCTGGTCATCACCATGATAAAGGTTATCGGGTCCGTCGGCTTTGAGAATGACGGGAAGATTATGTTCCGTGCCAGCAGATTCAGCCCACTCGTCCTGCGAGGTGTCTGCTAGTGCAAAATCCTTTGACCGGTCAGCAAGAATATCATATGTGTAATATCAAAGACGCGATTACCAATTGCAGATGGAATCGTGCTAGAGGGGTGTAGCCATTTGGGACTAGCGATGCTGACACCCCGCCTTCCCGCAAGCTGTGCACCTTTGAAGCAATTTTGCGGCGCTTGATAGAAGGACCTTCGCTCTCATTATGGCGTGTGAATGCTTGCGCCAAAGTATCAGGGACCGCGCCTGGAATGGGAATATAATCAGCAATGTAGTCCTCCGTCAAAACGTGTTTGATGCATGCTACCTTGGTAAAAAGACGCCGCTTTCGCCACAGCCATTTGTAGACTTCCCATGGCTTCTTAATCCCCGCCTGGAGAAGAAGGAAGAAGACCCCGGGGGGGCCCCAATGATTTATATGCTTCGATAGCATCACGTGCTGATAAGAGCGGGATTATCGGGCTAGTGAGACCCACTGGGGCCACCACTGGGTCCTGGTGGTGCTAAATAATGAAAGTTTATGGTAGAGATCGTGGCTTCATGGTCTATGAACTCTATGGTCACTCTAAATCTGACACAACAGTGCCGTTGACTGCCCGGACATGTCGTTGATAAACCACCCCGTTGACATCGCTTTCAAATGTATCACTTGTGTCGCCAACCGAGGAAGAGTTGGTATTGTCTGCTGACGATTGATAGGATGCTGAACCCCATTGCGCCGTACGAAGATGTGATGGGCCAGAAACCAGAGTGTACGTCGAAATACCGGGCCCCCCGCTTGAGTCGATTTGAAGACCTCTCCGCATCCAGGCATCGATAGTAAGCCCGCCATCCACGCTGCCATACGTGGTGTTCACAAACAGCGGATACTCAAAGCTTAATTCGCCGGTATCTGCTAGATCACCAAAGTAGGCCGTGCCCGAAGTATGCTGCACAGTCTTTTGGCTCAACCCCTCTTGATTGAAAAAGCCAAAATTGGAGAATGAGAGATTCTGGCTCCATATAGAGTCATTTGATCTGACAGTAAGGGTCCGTTCTGCCCGCACTGAGTATGCCAACGACACATTTGCCCCAGTGCTGTTCTGAACAAGGTGCCTCGTGGTAGCAAAGTCTGGTGTGGGCGCTATCAGCTCAGGGGCAGCACTTGAGGAAGTGGCGTTGTCGGATAGGTAGAGGAATATGTTTCCTGAAACAACCCAGTAGGAGCCAATGGCGTCAGTCAGCGTTGCCATTCCATCATCTGAAACATTCAGGCCCATGATCTTGATCTCGAAGGAATGATAAGAGCCGTCAGTGAGCACGGGCAGAAAGGGCGTAATGTCAATTTCAGGCGCTCGTAGGTCGAATGCGTCGGTCCCGACTATGGGACGCCAGAAGCCCGGAACAATACCACCAGTAAATATCACAGGATAGGGCCAGAAAACGCCGGCAAGATTGTCGTCAATGTAGAGCTGGATCTCACGGAATGGCGAGTGTCCATATAGCTCACCAACTTCATCGTCGAATGTCTCCGTATCCGACGAAAATACATTCGACCACCAGAATTCTTCCGTAGATTGACCACACGCCGATATTGATACAACAGCACGAGAAACATCAGGGTCGAACTGATATGATACCTTGGCTTCCTGGTCTGGAACGTTGAATGCACTTGATGAGTTGCTAGCTGAGCTTTGCGCTGATATTGGGTGAATAATGTCTGGAGTCTTGACGGTTCCCTCGTGCGAGAAATGAGCCACCACGATCACGTTGAAAGAGCCGGTGTAAATGTCGGTGATCAAATTTCCCAAGTCGAATATCATCTTCTGGGGCTCTTGCCATAGCACGTTGTACTGCGATAGATCCTTGATATAAGTCCAGATAATCCCGTCCGTTGTAGGCTCCGCTGTTGATGTCCGGAACACTTCGACGTCTCCAAGCCACATGTGTGCTAGTCGATCATACTGCCTGCCTTTTGAAGTTACCGTGAGGTTTATTCGGACCGTATCAAAGTCGCAACTCGGGGGATTATAGTAGCCTGCTGAATTAGCATGGTATGACTATAAAACGGATAAGCTTACCGACGAACGGCTGCCCGTAGCTGTAACCGAATACATGGTCTAGAAGCAGAATTTCCTCGTTACAGGAAGATCCTGCTACCAAAGAGACTGGCCGATACACCTGAAAGACGTCCAAGACATCGGAGGCCGTGGCCAGATAAGAAACGAGCCATATGACAGAGCCCAGAGACAGCAACATTGCAGCAACAATAACCCTCCAGGATGTCTTTGATCTCGCCGACTCGAGGTGGATTGCTGTGATTTCCTTTCCTGGTAGCGAACTTGCAGCAGACTTCTCACGTTGGACAAGTGCGGTACTACAGGCACAGTTGTCGCCGGAACGCAGTTGCGAGGCTCCATCTTTGTAGTATTTCAGGAAGGACCGGGCCGCGAAGCCAATAAACAATAGTGCAAGCAACCAGCTCAATTTGGAGTCAGTGATCATCGTCACAGGTGCAATATTAGGAGTATCATTGTGATTGACATCGTCGATAGCGACGGCTTGCGCCAATCGGTGACGGTGTAGTATAGGGGCACCAGACGCCATGTAACCCCAATATTGATCTTGAGATAAGGCACGGATCTTCGGCAGCTGTCGGGCGACAGCAGTGCCTCTTGAGTCGAGAAATGGCGTGAGCTTCGCCTTTTAGATGCTTGGTACAAGTGGAAGATCCGTCGCACATGCGATACCTGACTGGTTTGAGATGATGGAAGGAAGGTGTCGCGGGTAAGCTATCACCCCCCGCACGTAATCTGCAACCCCAACCCCCAAACTATCCTATCTCTGCATACTTATGGCACAAGAACTCAATACCTTCGATAATTTTCTTTTGTAAGCTCATATAGCTTGACTTGTCTATCTGAATGAAAATGCAATGTTCGCTTCAAAAAATCGACGGGTTCAGAACAAAGGAAAAGCAGAGGACGGTATAGAGCCTCGCTTGAAGGAAAGACGGAGGGATTTATAGTACATATCACTTTCGAGCACTTCGATAAGCGGTGGTCTTACATGAGTAGACGCCAGGCACCAAGAATCAATGCAGCAGTACCAGTGCAGACACCCCTAGATAGTTTGTTAGCGGATTCAAGTTTAGTATAGGAGGCAAGGAAGACATACATGAGCCATTGAAGAGTAGAGAACTTGACAGCTTCCACACGTTCTCTCAGGCCCGCAACCTCCTGCTCAATTCTTGTCTCAGTCTCCTTTATGCGCATCTCTTGACTATTCGCTTCTTCGCGAATGCGGCCTTTCTCGAGGTTGAGGTCAAGACGAACCGAAGCCTGCGTACGCCCGATCTCATCCCTTAGGCGTGAGTTGAGTTTTGCTAGATCGGCGGCTATCTTTTCGTGTGACGAGCGAGTGAGCTGGGCTTCCGTCGAGTCTGCGTTGAGCAATTCCGAGCGGAGTTTGGCAAAATCGACCTTTTGCGTATAGGCTGATCGTTCGGTGTCTGGATTGAAGCAGTCAGTATCGATCTCCATGGTAAATCACCGTGACAGGCGCCCACCTTCCCTCAAAACCATCGTCCGAGTCAAGTTCTGGATCGACTCTTGAATAACATCATTGAGGACCCGCATCATCGCAACAGCCTGCTCCTCACTAAACCCCTCATCCTTGAGCCGTTGGACAAACTTGAGCGTGTCGAAATGATGATCTCGCTCCCGCGGTGCAGAAGCATGGAATGCTCGGCGAGCAGGGTTGAAAGTCGCAACGTAGACACCGTTATACCGAATGGAATTCTCAATAGCTTGTGGATCTTGGGTTTTGGTGATGATAAATGTTGACCGCGGGAAACGCCTTGCGATCGAGCTTGAAGTGGCGCTTTCCCGGGATACTGTAGAGAAGGGCGCAGAGGATTGTGTGTTAGATGAGGATCGTCTATGCCATGTTGAAGATGACCACCCGTGTGCGTAGTGCTTCTGTGACTTCCCTACGGGAAGAGGCGCCGACTGTGAAGCTGTGAGACTCGTTCGACCGGAGGAACCGTTCCACGTCAGGCGGGGAAGAATGGAACGCGGGACTTCAGCGACGGATTTTTGCGAAGCCATATTTGCAGCGTATCTGTGTCGGCGATGGGAGCAGAAGGAATGGAATACGCCTAAGTAGCCTGCGCCAGGTGCGACTCGTGAATGTGTTCTAGATTGACTGATGAAATGATGAGACTCCCCGGATTCTTCCAAGGCGCATTCCGGGGATGACTAAGCGCAGGCACATTTCCCGCGGACTGGCCCCTCGAGAAGTAATGAAGTATGAGGACAGGTTCACTGCCTGAGACAATTTTGGCCTGCGTGATGATATCGACTCATGGATCTCTATAACTACTAAGTTTGTGCCTAGCTATGGCCGAGTACTAGAATTTGTGAAGTGTTGTGGCAAGGTAAGCGCAGTGTCCCATATGTCGGGAAAGTATTATCCGCTATTAATTGTATGCTAAAAGCTCATTCAGGCGCGTTGAGTATGTATCGTCTATAGTTGGAACAGCTCTCGGAGCTGCTTCATGCAATCATCAGGGTTCTCAACACAGTGTCCAATCGTCCGAGAGTCGCTGAAAATCTCGAAATCGTTACCGCCCTCGAAACACTTGTCGCCAAAGAAGTGAATGTTCTTGTATTCGATACCGGACAGCTCCTTCTCAGCTTCAATGTGTCGGAGACAGTAGGTCTTGTCCCAGCCAGTGGGGAAGACGTCAAAGGAAATTTGGCCTCCGATAGAGTAGCTGAGACCATACTCGGGGAAGTTCTTCTTCAGGGCTTCGACAAACGGCTTCCTGATGTTGTGGACCTTGTCGTACCTGCAATTACTGTTAGTCGCCAACTATAACATATGTTCAAATATCTCACTCTTCAAACTCAATTCTCTCCTCATGCGAAGCGTTTCTGCCGATAGGGCTGACGTTGATCATTCCGTTACGAAACTCGAGGAAAGTACCGCGCTTCTTGGGAATCTCCAAGTCCGCAATATATCTGAGGATGAAGTTGACCAGCTTCTGGTACTTCTCCTCTCCAATCCATTGAATGAAGCTGTTGCCGGTCAAAGACTTTCCGAGACGGTAGGCTGTCAACCCGTTCTCCGCGAAGTTGAAGTCAAAGAGAGAGGTACAGTCGACGCTTGCAGTACCGAGTTGTTCTTGTTGCTTTTTGAAGTCGGATCCGCCAACCTTTATGGTAATTAGAGCTGCTGTCTGTGTTATGAGATGGTATGAGACTGACAGAGCCGATAGCGCACTTTTGCCGCAATTGAGAGAGGACTTGGAGCATTTCATCTGTAACAGACTGTAATCGCAGAACAGTTAGCCAGGTTTATTCAGGACGCAGGTTATGCAGCCCCTACCCTCCTTGCAGGCGTCAAGGTATTGTCGACATCGAACAGGCAGATTGTGTCCTTCAAAGGACGGTTCTCCAGAGCTGGAAATACAGCGGCTCCAACGGTAGACATGGCGGGGGTAAGCAAGGCGAGAACTATGAGCGAGACAAGGTCTGAACTTCGAGGAACGAGCGAACTTGAACAGGAGAAGAAAACCCAAGTCAATTGAGGACCTGCAAGAGGAGCAAGCTAAGGACAGTACAAATGCAGCACACTAGCACAGTAACAATGTGTCCTGACCGCTTGCGGTTGGACGAGGGGCAAAGCGGGCCTGGACAAAACTAAGGGGAGGCGGTCAACAAGAATCTCCGGCCTAGATCATCGTGGGTCTGTTATCGCTTTATCGATAAGCTGATAACAATGGGTCAGTGTCCACCGTCCAAGCGTCGCTTGTATACAGAGTATGTAGATCTGGAGGGGAAGTCGGCTTGATACGAGGGGTATTACGAAGCCTATTATGGCCTAGCAGTGGGTATTTTGTACAGACCTGGGATTGCCAATAGACCTCGTCAATCCTAAAAAAGCTGCTATTCAGAAGCCAATAACATGCAGTAAAGCTGCCGGAGAACATGTATCTAGTCGCATAGATTCTAGCTTAGTGCTTACATTGTTCATTGATGGCAGATGACCCAGAAGGCAATAGAAATCTAAGATTCAGCAAACAAAGCAGAGCGCGGAATTATGGCAGTGGAGCTAGGGGGACTGAATGAGTAAAAACTGCACGAAAAAGACTGAACCTAGACCAAAAAAAGGACTAGATGAAGCGTCAAAGCTATCATAAGCCTAGTCCGACGGATATACTGCATGCATCGATGACTGAGCTGAA
The DNA here is from genome assembly GCF_047715825.1 of Aspergillus stella-maris. NCBI lineage: Eukaryota > Fungi > Ascomycota > Eurotiomycetes > Eurotiales > Aspergillaceae > Aspergillus > Aspergillus stella-maris. The sequence goes on along the minus strand of NW_027396858.1, from coordinate 109,950 downwards.
CTTAGAGACAACGCGAGATCTATCGATGCAAATCTACCCATCCGCTGTCTCTGCATACTCCCTCGCCCACTCTTCTATTTCTTGATCATAAGCGTCCGCTAGAGTCTTTCTGATTTCTTGCAACTTGCCAATGAAGTTGGGGACGCAGTCCGCCAGTGCATGACCGGTATTGACGAGTAGCATGATTTCAGAATGTGTCTTGGATTTCGAACCACTTTTGCCGACCAGCATAGCCAGTCGCGCTTGGAAAGTGCGAATGTCGTCTAGGGCCGCGGAGACTTCTTTGGTCACCTTCTCCGCGAATGGAGTGTTCCAATCCGGGGGTAATACCAGGCCCTTTCTGCTTGACCAAGAGCCTGATATCTGGCCATATGAGTCAAATTCCTGAATGTCGCTGATCACCTCGGCTTCGTCGAGGTTTTGGGTTACAGTTGCGCCGGATCTCCGTTTGGAGTGAGCACAAATCGAGGTATTGCAGCGCGAAGAAAATGCCTAGCGAGATTATGAGGTACATATAGCTGCTGCGTAACTAAGCCGCTTCTCATGCGTTGCAGAACACGAGGATCGAGAATCGGGACTTGATCCCAAAAATTGTTCATGGCTGTAATGACTGTGTTGATTCCGTCGTTTCCCAATTGCAGGGAGTTTGTGCCATTCAAGAAGGCTTCAAGAATTTTTTCCATGGTGACATCGTTCTCGATGCAGAGCCGAAGGTACTCCTTCAATTCCTCCACACCTCTCTTGTGGGGTGTTCCCCCTGGACTCTCGACGGTTCGGCGCATGAGTTGCAGGTCTTCGGTAGTGTTGCCAGCATGTGGTCCAGCAGCCTGTCCATCGGGACTGTTGGAAGATATTGTGATATTGGGAAGCCTGAAGAGTGCAAGGCTTGCAGAGTAATTGTGAGTTTATTATCCGAGAGTTTAACTGAAACATTAGCTATCAGTATATTCTCTAGCCTTGTTGGTGTTCGTGTATAATTTACAGACTAACGATAAATCGAAGCTCATTAAGAGTAAGAATGAAGAGAAGTCTGATTGGACGGAAGGGTCTGGTTGAATGTGGTATTGACTAGAGGGACGGTCTTGTGTCAGTATGCCATTTTGAGTTGTGGAGGATATAGGATGAGGACTTACAGTCTGTATAGGCAGATGGCAATGTATAGGCAGATGGCAAGGAGAGACCCAAAGGTCAAAGGTCAATTTAGGTGACTGAGCCCGGAAACCATCTCAGGTTGTTGAGTGAAGATGGTATTGAAAGGAGAGGTGTAGGGAGTCAAGGAGACTTGAGTATCAGCTGGAAAGTTGGAGCTCAACAACTAGATGTTGAAATGGATGTAGTGTGAGGAAGACAATGAAGGTGAGGCAAGTAACCTGAGCCTCGACAACTGATTTTGATAATAGTGTTAAATCGTTGCATTTCAGTATGAAGAGTGCAGATAGGGTATGGAGAGAGAGGTTGAAGTGAGAGCAATAAGATCAGATGACCTAAACTGTTGCAGAACTAGAGCTGCATCTCCGGGAGTGAGGTAATGGTAAAGATGGTTAAGAGAGGCGAATAAATGGAGAAAGAAGTGAAGAATCGATGTGTGAGTGAGTTCCGGGGCGTACAATCGCCAGGTTCAGTTAGGGGCTTATTCGAAAGTACCTACTTACTGGTATTTATCGTCGACTGAAATGCAGGTATTGCAGAAGCATTGTAATGTAATACTTTAGCAGCACGCAATTGGTTGGAAAGCTGGCAAGAGGCTATTCCTGATCATGTCCAATGGCGAGTGCTTCTTTCTCAGATTTATCTGACATTTCGATCGCAGAATACTGCTTCTGCCAATCCTCAGCACGGCACCCGCTGGATCTATGAAATACTCGCGTCTAATTGGTTTTCCTATGGAGGGGGGAAATGCTGGCTGGTGTGTATACAGGTTCTACCTCGGGGTAGTTGACCTGCTTCTAGATTATTGCAATTCTCTAGAGTTTTTGTTATTGCGCCAGCGTTATCCGGCACGGATACCCATCAGCCGGATGTGACCCAGCCTTCTCGGACTGATATGCCCTCTCCCCATGAACAGTCTTGATCTGGTTCCCAGTAAGACCCGTCCATCGGGCAAGCTTCGTCAGAGACCCCTCGCTCGTCGCCTGCAGCGCATCCCACTCATCATACGCAGGCTTGATATCAAACATCCTCGCCGTCATGATAAGAACGGTACGCATCTCATTATACACTAATGTCTGTCCTATACAGTTGCGCGGACCTTGCTCAAAGGGTCGCCAGGCTGCTGGGTGTGGATACAGTTCGTGCCACGGCTCTACGAGGAACCGCTCCGGTAAGAATTCCTCTGCTCTCGGCCAAATACGTGGGTTCTTTTGCACAGACGGATGGATGATTTCGGCGCCTATATCGCCATCGAGAGGGTATATGTTACCGTGGCGGTCAGTGAGGGTGGCGGAGTCGTTACGGCCCTGGCGGGAAGTTGAGGCCGGAGGAAAGATTCGGAGGATTTCTTTTATGACGGCCAATGTATAGGGGCATTGATTTAGAATGGCGGGGTTAGCCTTGAGGATATCTGCCGCGGCAGAGGTGTCGGTTCCAAAGACGCGGTCGTGCTCTTGTCGTACCTGAGATAGAGCTTCAGGATGCTTCGAAAGCATGTGGTATACATAGACAATGCTGCTGGAGGTGGTGTCGTTTCCAGCAAATAAGAAGAGACGAATCTGATGGCTCGCATATTTGGCAAAGACGTCGTCTAGCTTATCAGTCCCTCCTGTCTTTTGGGGGTTCTCGGCTAGATATGCCTCGAGGGCTAGCGCAATGACAGACTTGACGCGTTTAGACGTCGAACCCTTCGAGCGTTTGTCTTGTTGCACTTCTGCAAATCGCTTTTTTAGTTCCCTACGGATGCATCGATCCAATACCCATCCGTAGTATTTCTGGACAAAAGGCCGAAGAGGGTTACCCAAAATGCGCGGATCCCAGAACGAATGCCATGAGGTGATGGTGTTTAGCGCATGTACCAATTCGTTGTCTTGTCGTTGATAATTCGCAGCCATATCCCTGAAATCATTAGTACTGGTCATTAAAGTAGCGATATATCTTACAAAGTAACATGAAGTATGACATCCATCGTCAACCTCGTCGTTAGACTGTCAAGCTGGACAATCCCCGAGCCGACCTTCTCACGCAATACATCACAAAAGACCTGGACAGAATCCACGACGGCAGGCACCTGATCCATGATATTCCCGGCACTAAACCCAGGATTGAACACTGAGCGCCACTTCTTCCACTCCGCATCATTCATAGCAACCAGACTCGGTCCCCCAGTAATTGGAAGCAATCTCCCAGGCATGATATCGGACTTGGGCAGATTATGCTTGCTCGCGACCTGCACCGCGACATCCGGGTCAGAGACCATGTATATCGCAAAATCCACAGGCCAGACATCGACTAAGAATACATCTGTGTCGGCAAAGTCCTTGCACAACTCATGTACAGCCAGAAGCACATTGGCGTCGGCTGGTAGACGATCCGCGTATTTTTGAAGGACCAGGAGGTGTCCAGTTAACCAGCTCCATCCTTCTGGCATGCGCTGATATCGTTAGCTCTGGAGGAAAAACAGAAAGAGACTCGGGTACGTACAACACCTTGCTTTCGAAGCTCATTGATCTTGCGACGGTGTTGGACGAGACAGTATAGACCGTACCCAACGGCGGTCAGAAAGGGTACACTGAGTGTGACGATGAGGTTGGCGATTGTCATGACAGCTCAGTTTCTCAGCCCTGCCTTTAATATCGCACGCCTCCAGGTTATCCCATTGAGTGATTGCCCAAAATTGAACCAGCGTTGAGCCTTGGTTGTTATTGTTGACGATCGGAGCTGGAGGATAAAGTGAGTGGAGCAGTCCAATGCGTGCCAAACAGGACTAACCCATTACGGAGCACTTATCAGCCCAGCAGCTCTTCAGCTCTCAGCCCAGCTTCCTCTTCCACTCTTCAACAAGTATCACGGCCTTGATAACTTTTCACTATGTCTGACCCAGAAAAAACCTTCGACAGCATCATCAACTTTCGCGATGCCGGTCAAACAGTCAACAAGTTCGCTGGAAAGAAGTACTACTAGTCTTCACATTCCGATCAGATATAGTGCCAGCGCTTACCAGACGTACATAGGCTCCTAAAAGAGGGCGTTCTCTTCCGGAGTGCGCGGGTAACTTGGATACCCGAAGGATAATACCGCACGAGTCTATGCTGACGGGCGCTGGATTCTAGCTTGATGAGGCATCCGATGCAGATATTCGCCGGTTAACAGGGGACTTGCATATCTCTACTATCATTGATCTGCGCTCTACGTGTGTACTTCTTGAGGGCCTAACTAATTTAGACTACGTATGCTGAAAGTATGCAGGACAGAGCATCAAATGGCCATCAAGAAGTACAAGCGCGCCCATGGCCTCCCAACCACCACCCCAGATGCCGAACCCCGGGACGAGGAGGGCTACATCCACCTCCCCTCGCTAGAGGGAACAAATACCATGCGCCACTTGGTCAGTCTCACAGGGAAGGCCTTTGAGAGAGCACTACTATGGCGGCTAGATTGGTGGAACTTCACGTACGTTTCCCATCTCCTAAGTCATCTCGTTTTCGATGCACCAAGATGGCCATAATTAATCTGTTTGCGGGTATACAGAAGAGTCCTCGCATACATGGCAGCAGGCTACCGACAAGACGCCGTCAAAATAGTCGGCGAGCACGTAATGAAGCCCGCTGGCTTAACAGGACTAGCAATGGACACGCTTGAAGCAAGCACCGCTGAAATCAAGAGCATTTTCGACATCCTCTCATCGCCCGAAGGAGACTCAACCTCATCAGGGGTCCTAATCCACTGCACGCAGGGAAAGGACCGCACCGGACTGATCATTCTTCTCTCACTCCTTCTTACGTCTGTGGTTGACAAGGACGCAATCGCAAGCGACTACGTTCTCTCAGAGAAGGAATTAGAGAATGAGCCCGCTGGAGAGAAGGAAGAGAGGATGAGGGAGATTCGGGCGCTGGGATTGGATGAAGGGTATGCGCGGTGTCCTAAGGACTTTACGCAGCGGGTAACGGGGTTCTTGAGGGAGAGGTATGGTGGTGTGAGAGGGTACTTGGATTACGTCGGGGTTAAAGAGAGTGCCGTGGAGAGCGTGAGGAGGCGATTTTTAGCTTGAACGAGTTGGGAGGTGCTTGACAAATTTTTCTTTATAGATTGTTATAGAGCAAGCTTTCTCTGAATTCTCTATTACTTTATAGCTATACCTAAAATGTCGTAAATCATGACCCGTACTCCAAGTCCAAGGTATCAAACATCAAATCTTGTCTCAAATGCAACGCAGAAAACAAAAGTCAGAAGCACACAGAATGCCAAGAAGGAAGCTTCCAAGTCTAGACTGCGATGCCTCGATAGAAGCTGGTGTTGTGGTTGGCGTTCGGTCCGGCAGAGTCATGCGTCAAAGGCTCTTCAACCACGGGCTGCTCAGAGTGACTAGATCCAATGCGCTTCTCGCCTTGAGGAACATGGCTGCGCGTACGGACAGACGGTAGCAGGTCAATAACAAAGGAAAGGACGTAGAAGGTGAACACGAGGGCGATCACTGGGGGACAATAGTTAGCGAGGGAATTGTAGATGCGAAAATAGTATGTCACATACCCCATTCGAGAACAGCAGCGGCGTTCCTGTGGTGCGGCTGGTGCCATCCGCAGACACCAAAGCCAATGGCCAGGGCTATCTCGACGATGATGAAGAAGAGTTTGATGCCGAAGCTGGCTAACAGCACGCGGTGGTCTCGGCGGTAGAAGATACCAATGCGGAGGTACTCAATGCAGATGAGGATAGCGCTAATGAGGTATGCAATACTATAGTGATCATTAGCCTCTTGCCGGTAGAGTCTTCAAATAACGCGCAAACTTACAGGAAGAGAGCCAGGAAGCCATCGTGCAGGTTCGGGTGGCTGACGGTGTCGAAAATCGACAGCAAAATCAGACCAGCAGCACCGGCGATCGAGAAGAGAATGGAGAGAATGGCACAGCCCTTGTCGAACCATCCCTTGTTGGGAACCAGCTGTCCAGCGTGACGCAACCAGCGCTCCGAGACGAAAGCAAGATCGAGAAAGACGACCGTGACCGCACTACCGGCAATGAAGAGCGGTTGTAGACCCTGCGCGCCAACATCGGAGATGTACCTGAAAAAGTCAGACAAATTGTCGATTGTGGATTCTGGAGTCCTCGTATACGTACGCGATGGTTTGTCCTGGCTCCATGCTAGAATAAATGGGATTGCCCTGGACACACCAGGTTCCCAGCATTGCTGCAAGCATGGCTGTGGTGATCAGTTAGTACTGCGCTGATTCGTTTGTGTACGGCGTTGCATTGACGACTGACGTACCTATCCACATGCATGCTGAAATGACAGGGAAGATCCAGAATGAGACAATCCACATTTTGTCTGTGTGTATAGAATTGCGCCGCGACCAACTGCAATTGAGAACGCCCTGGGTGTAGAGTTGATGTATGGGAGAGTGTAGCAAAAGAGGTATGACGGAGGGAAGGGAGGGAGGACGGTGGTATAAAAATCAGGACAGTCGGACAGGGAGCAATTACGTATGATGGGCAGTCCTACTTACTACGGGCACAGGCTGGGCTCAGAGTCAGGGAGTCCGAATTGGTCGCGTGGGCCCGCTAGTATTAAGGCAGTGGGATTGAGCCGGATGCTGCGGAACGGCGGCTGTGGCTGGTCCAGGACGCGAATCCTCGTACCGTGTGATGATTGATCGGTTGCAAGATCCAAGGGCAGTCCCATATGATCGCCTGCATAAGCCTGAGTCGTGCCCATTGGGGCCCAGGTTAACTTGGCTGTGTTGTGCTGATCGGCAGGATGGGATGACTTCACAGGTTTGATTGCTGCCTTCGGAGCACGACGTCATCCGTGTGGCTTGGGCATCCTCGAGGTTGCACAACGGATCCGGTCTCTCGCTAACTCCGCTGGCCAAGCTGCTTTTACTTTGGAGCCTGGACCGCATCGCCTCGTGTTCTTACCCCAGACTTTTTACATTGTTGATCATTCGTCAAGATCCATGTAGATTATGCTCGGTGCCACAAAAGTATGTTCGGATTATTAGATGCTAATAAAGTTGATCCTCTATTTTAAACTCCATGCGCATGCGGCTGTGCGAGCCTCGAGTTGATCACGAGACACCGAAGTCTAACACAAAAAAGAAAAGGAAACAAAGCATCGAAATGAAAGGGCACAGAGCTGGGTAACCTTAGGGTCGAGTGATGCGTTGGCGGCTGCCTCTGCCGACCGCACGGGTAGGAGAGCTGGGTACTTTGTGTTCTATGACTTCCACCATGGAAAGCTCATCGCCACTACTGGCTGGACTGCGTTTCAGGACATTGCTGCGGTCACTCTCGCTGTCTTTGTTGCCAAGAGATTCCGGTACCATTATTGCAAGGTCGGACGGGACAAGTGATGCATGCGACGGGAACGGCACGTTCGAGTATGGCCTCTGCCCTGAGCGTGTCGAGCCGCGCTGAGGGTCGACAGGACGGTGCGAGTGCAGTTCTTGATGTGGAGGAATCCGCTGGTGATGCTCTGGATGCGAGTGGGATATTGTAGGAGGCGCAAGGAATGCGGGCGCGCGACTCGTGGAGCCAGGGTATGGAGGCTGGAGCGGAGATCGGAGTGTCGTAGTCGAGGACTGCGGACTGACAGATGAGCTTGTTGTTCTGGCCCAAGTTCCATGAACACTGGTAGCCAGAGGAAAGGGCGGAGCTGGGCCACCCCTCTGCATCTGATGACTAGTGATTGTCGATTCTGGAGCTTCTTGTAGACGCCTGCGCTCAAGTGCTTCGAGTTCGCGCTGGGTGAAAGTAACGTTCTTGTGTCCCTCGGCATGTGCACGTCGAATCCGCTCCAGTGCCTTTTCTACCAACCAGTCTTCATTATCCTTCATCGCGAGCTGGACCGCGTATGCCACGGTATCGTTCGAGTCCTCATACATGTCGTAGTCTGTGCCGTCCGTAAACGTGTCGTAGTGCCCATCGTTTTCCATCATAGATCTCCGCCATCTGTTTGCCCCGTCCCACGGGCCAGCCGATTGTTTCGATCTCAACCCATATTGTTCCTCTGCTTCACTATCCATCTCCTCAACCCGCATTGCACCATCTACCCACTGTCCTCCACGCCTCCCGCTTTGTCTCCCCAGATGTGCCCCCGGTGGTCTTCCCCATCGGGGCATACCGTAAGGAGCTCGCGGCCGACCACCTAGACCGCCTCCTCGGAAAAAGCATTCTCGATGGGCTTATCCATGAAAGCAGCGTGACCAAAGACTGTCACGCCAGTGGCTCCGATAAGCCACAGGAATGTAGAAAACGGCGAAGCCCAAAAGCCCAGGGGCACCGCGACAAGCAGCAACCCGGTGTAGAGCTGAGAGGTGTTGAATCGGGCGAAACCGAGGTCAAGGTCACGACCCTCGAGCTTTCCAATACCCCAGAGACCACCAGTCACCAAGAAGATAACAAAGAGCAGCACAGGGTTCGTCAAAAGGCTGTAGATGCTGAGCATCACGAAGATGGCAGCATAGTTGCTCGAGAAGTAGGACAGGTTGTAGTTGACACGGCTTTGGGCTTCGCCGAAGTTGGCAGGCTTCGAGACACGCTTGAAGTCAAGAAACTCGGAAATCGGGCGAAGGTTGGCAAACCGCGATCCCAAAGACTGGGAGCGAAGGCTGTTGAAGCGGTCACCGAATCGCGAGGTGATCGCGTCGATGGGAATCTGGATCGGGGACATTGTGAAGTGCAGCTACCACGATGCTGATGAGAGAAAGGTAGGAGTGAGTCTTTATGGTGTAGAAACCAAGGACACAGCGGTTGAGAGAGAACTGAGTGTTGATAAAGAGCCCGAGGAAAAGGGGTGCCTAAGCTGAAGGCCGAAAATAAATGTCAAGCTGGCAGGAACGAAAAGGGAGTTAGCCTGTTTTGGCTTCGTATCTTATCGGTATTCGCTGGTACGCCACACCACAGCCTCTTTCAGAGAGGCCCACGGGTGGTTATTGCCCCGGTGTATTTCTTGAAGGGCCGTTGGCTTAAAGATAAACAGACAATACGAGTCTCAGGAACGTGTTCACCGGTTGCAACAAGCAGATTCATGTGGCGATGTAACGGCCGGAATAGAGCTTGCTGAGCGTGGAATGTTGCCCGTCAGATCAACGCCAAGGGCTAAAGAATCCAGCCTCAGCATGATTCTCGCCTCTATGACTGTGAAAAGCATTAGACCATGTTCATTTTCTATCGTCAGCCGATTTGCCTTTTTGCCGAGCTCATCTTCGGGGTACCGAAGGGCAAGCAAGACTCGGACGGGAGCGCTGGCTTATATAGAACTATCCCACGCCTCAATCTAATCATTTGTCTACGATTCGCTCTATAATGCCCAAGAACAGTCACTGACTTGCTAAGATGATTTCATCAATTGGTCCACGTCGTCTCGAATTATCCAAATGGATCGCATCAATCAGGTAGCAGTACAGAGCAGGAGTGTCTGGTGCCCTGTTTCTGTATGTTCTCTGGCAGTCCTCCCACTGCGGGGTTACCCAGATCAAAACGAAGGTTCAAGGCAACGGTTTTGATTGGGAGGCATCTCTCGCGAGGCACTATGACATAGACCCGATTATCCTCCAAAGGGACGTGCGCACTGTCATATCCTGCCGTCACTGCAAGGCAATGCGACATGCTAACACCGGCAGGGCTGAGAAGCAGCTAGACCCAGATGAATATGATCTGGCTGGCTTCCAGCAGTACAAAATGTACTCTCTGGGTAGGTGTGCATTAGTAGTAACTGAAAAGAGCGTGCATTGCGTACTCGTCATGTCATTCCCTATCGCTACCTTGAGATCCATACTCCGTGGTCGCATGCCGGATGCCTCATGTTGGGTCCCGCTTGACGCACCTCGTCGCTGGACTACCCAACCGACGATTACAGAATTTCTATTCTAACAACACTCGGTTCAAGTACAGTCTGGATGTCATTGACATTCGCCCTTTTGGTTTATTCTTTTTAATGCCAGGAGTGTTTGTCGGGGAGTCATAGATTATCCTGCAGGCTGAGTTCTCGGAGTACAGAAGCAGCGTTCAAGGGTACCAACCGCGACCTGCCATGAGGATTTGTTTTACGCTGATAGATCCATAAGCTGATCTCCGTTTACCCAGTCTTAACTTGATCTAGAATCATCGCGTTGCTTAATGTCCATATCACTCGCAGCTGAATTTATGGGAAATGCAATGCTTTTGGCCGGCAAGTCCCAGATCCATAAAGCTAAAGTCATACCAGCTCTTCAAAAGAATACATTCAGAAGTATGCTTCGTTTGCAAATGCTAGCGAAGAAAATCTGCATCCGTAGGAGGGCCCATATTTGTGCCGTTTGGAATCTGGATGTCTGGGGTTTGGTCTGGAGTCTGGAGTCTGGACCACAGCAATGTCCGGTATTCGTATTTTACACGCCCAGACTTGACTTGACCGCCTGCCCCATTGAACCCCTAGTTTGGATAACTGGCCAGAATTTCATGAATTCTACACAGTTTCACCCAACAAGCAGTAACAGAGCGAATGATGAAGTGAATATTCAATTTCTTCCCTACTCTTCTCTCCTCCGATTCTTTATAGTCCCGCAGTTTTCCCGGCCCAAGGAGCAACAATTGCTCCTGCAACCTTCCCACGATGAAGACCACCGCACTCCGTCTGGTCCTACTCGCGGCACTGTTCGTTCTCGCTGCAGCATGGTCGAAAGAAGGTCCGTAAGACGTCAATTGACTACCGAGAGAATATTCTGACATGCTGTCTTTATTTATAGACTACGAGATTTTTCGTCTCCACGATGAAGTTACCGCAGCAGAAGGGGCCAACGTGACATTCTATGGTATCTATTCCCGAGGCTCTCAATACACACTGAACAACATACTAATTGAACATCAGACTTCCTAGGTGCCCGAAACAACGCCAATCAGGATGAATTGAACAAGGCCTACCGCAAGACGTCCCGTCTCCTCCACCCTGACAAGGTCAAGCGCACTTTCATCGCCAACAGCTCCAAGGACAAGGGCAAGTCCAAGACCACCCAAAAAGGCGTGCATGTCAACAAGGGCCCAACAAAGCGAGAGATTGATGCTGCCGTCAAGGAAGCCCATGAGCGGGCCCAGCGCCTCAACGTGGTCGCCAATATCCTCCGCGGCCCGGCCCGTGAGCGTTACGACTACTTTTTGAAGAACGGATTCCCCAAGTGGAGAGGTACAGGGTACTACTACTCGCGCTTCCGTCCTGGACTGGGCTCGGTTCTCGTTGGACTGTTTCTTGTCTTTGGCGGTGGTGCTCATTACGGTGCCCTTGTTCTCAGCTGGAAGCGTCAGCGGGACTTTGTCGACCGGTACATGCGTCAGGCTAGAAGGGCTGCGTGGGGTGATGAGCTAGGTGTGCGTGGTATCACCAGCGCTCACGCTCCCGCTCCTGTTCCGGCACCAGAGGCTAGTGACGCCGGTGCCCTGCCCATGAACCGCCGCCAGAAGCGAATGATGGACCGCGAAAACCGCAAAGAAAAGAAGAGCGGCTCGAGATCCAGCGTGCGCAGGTCAGGAACTTCGACCCCCACCGGCGAAACCGTCGAGCCAACCGGAGAGAGAAAGCGAGTCGTTGCAGAGAACGGCAAAGTCCTTATTGTCGACTCGGTTGGAAATGTTTTCCTTGAAGAGGAGTCCGAGGATGGTGAGCGCCAGGAGTTCCTGCTCGACGTCGAAGAGATTCATCGCCCCACTATTCGCGACACCATGATCTTCAAGCTGCCCGGCTGGATCTACCATAAGACTGCTGGCCAAATCCTCGGTACTAACGACGCGGTTGACGACGGCGCTCTCTCAGAAGATGAGCAAGTCGAGGCTATTGAGGAGCCGGAGCAGTCTAGCACGGCCGTCTCTTCGGGAAATGCCAAGAAGAGAAAGGGGAGACGGGGACAGCGATCTTAGACGAACACAGTCCGTATAAAATTTATCCTTCTACATAGAAAATATTACCGGTGGCGCGTTGGAGATACGGAATATATATCATTTGAAAGAGCGATCGTGCAGACGATTAGAACAGGCAAAAGCAGACCTCAGGTAGTCTTGAGTTAAGTAGTAAATCGCAGCTAACCTCCCGACTTTTCGTAGAGACATGAGTCCGAGATCGCAGAATAAGAAAGGTACCGAAAGCCCGAAAGCCCAAATAAAGAAGAAACCAAAATATCATCGTCATCCATGCGTCATGATCATGACTTTCGTAAATGAGTGTTTCGTCGTCGACCCAAACCACCTCTTTACTCCGAGAAACAACACAAGGGATAAAACCAGAAACGAAAAAGGGCATAGATAGATGCCTACATCAACATCTTCGCAATGTTCATAAGGCCGTTGATGTTCCCTACCATGCCACCGTCACCACCGCCACCAGAGCGTTCACCATGACCCCCACCAAAGATATGCTTGGGCAGATGGATACCCATCATAGCAAACAACTTAACCAGAACACCACTGGTAATCAGCGGAACAACAACCAGCATGAGAACCTTCATCGGATGACGCTTCGCATAGTTCATGATATCACGGAACAGACGCCTAATGTAGCGGATGACGCGCTGGATGAACCCTGAGCGCGGGCGAGCCCTGCGCGAGGAAGACGAGGAGAAAACAGACGGGCTCGAGCGTCCTGCGCCGCGGGTGCTGCCGAAGTCGAAGATGGAGGGCGTCGAGTGGCTTTTGTGATATGTAGAATAACCGCCGGTGGTGGATCGACGCGAGGGAGATCGGTCGGAGCGTCTTCGCACGTATCCTCCCGTCGAGGAGCGGCCGTCGAACCAGCCCATTCTGATTGATTGATTGATGTTTGAAATAGCGAGCGGGATATGTGTCCTTGTTATTTCGAGTTCGATAAGAGATTTGACAAATTTGACGACGGACAATTGTGTCTTTATCCTTCGATTTCTTCCTCTCTAGACCTTCGTAGACCTTTGGGCTCCTTTGGGACGTTTGCTTCAAGCAGACCTGCTCAAGCAATCATAGAGCGGATGCGGAGTACTTTCTGCACAACACCTTTCTTAGGCTGTGTGCTGCATTGATTTGGCTCCACCGCTTCTTTCAACACACGGGATCAGTCAGGACCTCAGCCATAGTACAGAGCAAGATATAGGAGACATCACATACCGGGAGCATGGACCAAGCGATTGTACTGAGAATCTGGGGGAACGCTCAATTTATCCACCCGCCGTGGAGAATACAACGGAAAGGCGATGAAAAGTGAAAGAAAGGGCTGAGCGGTCTTCAAGGAGAGATCGATCCTCCATGGTTTGGCGAGACCGAGCGAGCCCCAGCTGCGACAAAGTCGGTGGCTGGCATGCAGCTTTAGTCCTGCACATCGCTGCTGGTGATTGGTGGCGACTCAGGGGCCTAGGCTGTTGGCCTGAGGCAGAACTGCATCAGTCCAGACCTCTGACTGTTTCCTGATCGTGTGAGGGGTCTGGCCAGAGGACAGTCATGAAGAAGTTATAGCTCTGGTTGCTTGAAGCATATTGAGACTTGTATAGGTATTCAAAGTCGGGAGTGTTAGTGTTAACCATTTAACGACCTGCGGCCGAGGCAGTTTGGTTGGTGGTTCCGTCCATACTAAAACCACCGACGTCATCCCGCCCGCGCTCTCCAGACTCCCTCGTCTTCCAGGGTCTTGCTTTTTCTCTCTCGCCATCACCCTGAGCTGTCGCATTCCAAACGAGACTGTGTAATCGCAAGCAATAGACCAAGAGAATACTACTCAGTTATTACACAGCAAGATGCCGGGTAAGTCTAGTATCAACTTGCAATCTCCATGCGACAAGTGGCTAACATGTGACGGCAGGACTCCCCGATTACTGTAAGCCAACAACAGACAGCAGAAAACGATCAAGACACACTCTAATGTCTAGACAGACAAGATTCTAGGCGTCTCGTCTGAAGCCACACAGGCGGATATCCGCCGGGCATACAAGAGGTACTTATACCATCCCCACTTTTAGACATCCCACTCAGCATCTACAGAGAATCACTAAAGTCACACCCCGATCGTGTACCCGAGGGATCCCCCGAGAAAGCCGCAAGAACGCGCAAATTCCAAGAAATCAATGACGCATACTATACCCTCTCCGACGACTCCCGCCGACGAGATTACGATACGAGAAGAACCTTTGAACAAGGCCCAGATGAAGACGAAGAAATCCCTCGCACAGACGGAAACTTCTGGTCGTCATTCGGCTTTGGGTCTGGCTCCTCGGCAGACCGTGAACAGCGATCTAATGAGCAGTTCGGGTCAGTCTTCGAGGAGATGCTCCACGAGGAGGGTATGGAAGGCGAAGACGCCCAGGGACGAAGAACAGGACATTTCTGGTCGATTGTTGGGGGTGCCAGTGGTGGTGCGCTTGGATTCATTGTTGCGAATGCCCCGGGTGCTATAGCTGGTGCCGTCGCTGGTAACCGCCTCGGGGCTGTTCGCGACGCCCGGGGGAAAAGTGTCTATGAGGTTTTCTTGGACCTTCCAGCGAACGCTCGCGCGCAACTCCTGAGCCAGCTGGCTGCTAAGGTCTTCCAGCATACCATGGGATAGTAAGAGGGATGGAGCGAACAAGTAGACCATACTTAGTTTTTTTCCTCTAGTTAGGGCTTTCCAGTCGAGCAATAATACCAATACCATCTATTTCCAATGCTACTTTGGACCACTCCAAGAGACTGTACGCACCTATGACTACAAACTCCCATCCAGAAAACAGATCCCAATCAAGCAGCCCATATGCCAACTCAAATCATAACTTCGCCCTAACCCACCTCAACCCAGCACTCCCAACCCCAACAACCGCACCACCAACCTGCGCAACACCATTCACAGCCGCAATTCCATACCCTCCAGCCGCTGCACTCTGCAGCGTGGCGAACGTACTTCCCGCTGCGACATTCCCCATAGCGCTCTGTGCACCGGCTGCGAGAGAGTCTAGACGGAGGAGTCAAGAGTTAGCGATGGAGCACCAAATGCATGACTGGAACGAGATGAGATGTCGGAAGGGAAACGTACAGGCTTTAATACCCCCAGAACCAAACCCCAGGACCGATAGAACTGGCGCGACGACTAGACCCGGGGCAGCAACGACAGCAACGCTGCAGACTGTTGTTGCAGCTAGGGTCGGGTTATTGGTTGCCCACTTCGCGGTCTTTTCAGTCTTCATCAGCTTGGATTACTACCAGATAGAAATGTCAGTGTGACGCAGGAAGACATACCTTGGAGGCTACCATCTTCGATCCTTCAAGCGCTGGCTTGCCGTATGCGATTACAATCTTGGAACCTTCTGCCAGAACTGTGTTGGCCATTTGGGCTCCCTGGGAAATGATCTGAGTGGAGGGCTTTGTAGCAGGCATTTTGTCTGGGATAGGAGCAATCGAGTTATAAGGGAGGTGTGATGATGATGGGAGAAGAAGAGGAAGAAGAATGTATAACACAACCTGCGGACAAGGCTAGAACACAACTAAATCAGCATTCACTGCCGCAGCAAAATGCAGGGCAGCGCTTGAGTAACGAAATCTTCTCAACCAACCTTTCCCTGCGGCTCAGCTACTGAATAAGCATACTCTGATGAAATTAATTTTGCATTGACTTGACTGACAAAGTAGATTCAGTGATATCATTAGACACGTGTATGATCAAGTAGGTAAAGCATTAAATGTCAATATGACCAACAGGTGACCCATTCCCAATCAACCAACCCCCCTATGTGCCCGAGCCCTAGATAGAAAATAAAAGAAACCGTAAAGTGCAAGCGCCTGTTCTAAACGAATGACATGACTCCCGTCCACCATAGCGTAGATGTAGATCGAACCAGAACAACAGTGATATATGGCAAGAAAAACATGAACCAAATAAGACGACAAGATAAGTTCATTATAAGTCCTCGGAGAAGCGTGACTCGCGGACCGTACCGCTGCTGGCACGCCGTCTGTTCACGACTTCGCCCATGGAGGGAGGCGCAGGGAGTGGTTCAGCGGAGCTTCCAGGTTCGTCCTTGGCTTTCTCGGTTGACTCGCTGGGTAGTTCGTGGACGGAATCCTCCTTTTCCTTCTGCTGCTTTCTGCTTTCGCTCTTCGCGATGATCTCGCGCGAGTCACGTTCTGTGGTGATGTATTCCATGGGCGTCTGCCACTCGGGCTTATCTGTGTTTGCGGTAGAGCCGCTCTCGGCGCGGCGATGGAGGTCGTCCGCTGTGACGGGGTTTGATCTAAGTGGTGATGCTCGCGAGGCGCTCTCAGAGCGGCGTTCGGTTTCTTCTGTCGGATACGTCACACCTCCTCTGACCTCTGCTGTGCTTGCATCCGCTGCTTCGGTACCGGAGATTACTTCTGTGGATGGTTCGGTCGTCTGCTCGGCTGTCCCGTTAGTCTCCTTTGCGGGAGCAGAAATAGTGGAACGACGGCCAAGTTTATCCTTGAACCAGGATTTGAACTTTGAATCCCGCTTCGAGACGCTATCTGTTTGCGAGGCTGTCTCCGCAGTTTGGACCTGTGCGGCTGATTCGACAGTAGCAGCATCGCCGCCCTGGATAACGGTCGTAACGCCATTAGCACCCTGCATTGTAGGCTCCGTGGGCGTCTTGTCCGCATCGGAGTCAGTATGCTGCAATTGCCTTGACTTTCGCTTCCACGGCCAGACTTTTTCCTCCTTAGATTTGAGCTCTTGCTGTTGCTGCTTTGCGAGTTCTGCTAAAGTTAGTAATCAACTCGCCGACATTAGAGTGAAGAACTGACCTTGTTGACGCTCCTCCTCTACCTTTGCTTTGTCTGTCTCTGCTTTGATGTCGGCTTCGCGCTCACGCTCGAGTCCGGCGAGACGCTGCCTCTGCTCCGCATCGAGACGTGCCTCCATGTCTCGAGCCCTCAAAGACTCTGCTCTCTCGTCAATTTCATCAAGGGTAGGTTGAAGCCGAGCACGTGCGAGATCCTCCACATCAGACATCTCAATGTACTTGCGGCCGCCGATGTTAACTTTGTTTGCCAGAATATATTGCGCATCAATGTCTTGGAGATCCTTCTGCGCATGCTCTGCTGCCTTTTCGTCGAGGTATCTCTGCATCGCCACGGACTGGCCTTCGGAGAGAAGACGCTTGTCCATGTCCTGGATCGCAGCGTCAACGTTCTTCCTCGCCAGTTCTAGCAAAGAAGCGCGGTCATTCTCCCTTTTCTGGTCGACAGCGTTGAGTCTGGATCGCAGCGCTGACATTTGTGTTCGGATTTCTTTGGACTTTTCGGCATCAACTTCGGTCTCATTAGATCCTCGGCGTCTACGGATGGTGAGGCTGGATCGTGTAGCTGGCGGCTGGACTCCGTAATAATCTCGGTAATTGGCTTGTTCGTCCTCCAAGCCGGCCAATCTCTCCTCAGCACGTTTTTGGGCAACATCGTGCAAGTTCAGTGCCTGGCTGAGGACCAATGTACTCGCTCGCTGCAGCGTCGGTGACTCTGGCTTGGTGACTGAAACAGATCGTCGCGAGCGAACACGGCCAGGGGGTCCAGTCTCTTGCCGTTCCATGGCTCCGTATATGTCCTTCGCCATCGACAACGAAGCGGCCTCGAGTATACTCTTCCGCCGGTGTTCTTCAACCTCAGGCGCAACAGGCGGCGTGGCAGTAAAAAGTTGCGGGTTGAGATGCGCATTCTGTATCCGACTAGCTTTCATGTATTTGTCTAGGTCCTCAAGTGGATCATGCTCCTGCTCCGGCTTTTCGACCATAGAAAGTCTAGCTGTTGCACCTTGGCGCGCGGCCTCGGACGGTGCAGAGTCGGCTCTCCGCCTGCTAGCAAAGGTCGTCGGTGTTGGTGGCTTTTGATCCTTGAGAGCAGACATCGCAGCTTGATACGGATAGCCTACGTGAATTGGCGAGGCGGCTCGTCGACGATCGGCAGTATGCGAGTGCGACGCGGAGGCACCGCGCCTGAGGCCGGGTTCCTGCTTCCGTGCATGGGCGAGCAGGGCGGCTGCAGCCGATGCATTGCTAAGACCCGGGCGGAAGCCAGACGGGCCCAAAGCTAAAAAAGAAGGTGGTGTTAGTATCCAGTGATTTTGCACCCGATCGATCGGTGGCCGGACGGGGGGTGTGATAACTAAGGTTACTCACTGGAGGGTTCGGGCTCCGTAGATGGAGAACGAACAGAAAGGCTCCGCTCTGGATGAGTAACATAGAGTGCGGCTGTAGCAGCTATGTTGATAAAAGTACATGGATTAGCTACCTTATCGCTGCAGGGCTGATAGTAGTAGGAGCTACTAAAGCAGGAACAGCGTACCTTGATCCGCTAGCCGGGCGGAGCGGGAGCGCGGGATGCGCTGCTGGCTCGGGGTGTGCTCAACGGTTGCCATGGTAGAGATCTGGGGGTGACTGGCGTCGCAAGTGAGACAATCATGCCTGAGCGAAGCACGAAAGAGCGGACGACGATAGGAATAAAAGGGAGGGGGCAAGATGATGTTAGAGAACAGTGGTTGGCCCAAAGTCAAAGCAAGCGAGCGACTGGGGACGGTGACGTAGTGCTTTCAGGGAGGTTGCAGACTGAATCACAGAAGAACCAGTGCGGCGATCGGCGGATGGGCTGCTTGGGCTAACGACGACCAAATCAGCGGCTGAACTCAATCCAACACTACGTCGGTCGGGTTCTTGATGTCATGAACGCTGAAAGAGTCGAGGGAACCTGAGGATGCGCCGTTTCTTGGGACTTTCGGTCCAAGTGGCCTGACAGATAGCCAGCATTCCGCACTGCCGTTTCCGTCTTCCCAGCCTCACCCTTTCGTTCATCATGAAGTGGGCAAGATTTTGGGTGTGCCAGGGATGAACGTGTTCGATCGCGATCTAAGCTTATCTTTTGCCTAGGTGGGTAGTTCGTGCGCTGTTGGTCGAGATCATAGATCCACTG
This sequence comes from Aspergillus stella-maris, assembly GCF_047715825.1. Classification (NCBI taxonomy): domain Eukaryota; kingdom Fungi; phylum Ascomycota; class Eurotiomycetes; order Eurotiales; family Aspergillaceae; genus Aspergillus; species Aspergillus stella-maris. The sequence goes on along the minus strand of NW_027396858.1, from coordinate 90,937 downwards.
CATTATTTAATTAATTCGTCGCTCTAAATCTTGCGACTCCTTCGTTCCATGATTCCTCAACAGTTTAAGCTAAGAGACAGTCTCTAAACATCTTCGGTAATCCTTGGCGATCATATTAGCATTATTATTAAATGTGCTTAGGCACCAACAATATGCGATTTGGAACAGCGCCCCATTCTCTATGACCCACTCCTTGCCGGGAATATTACCGCAGCCTCAGCATCTTCAAAATGTCGTATCGAGAGAAAAACGATCGGTTCCATTTCCCAAAGATATCTGTATAATATCAGGTCAGCGACAGAATCTTTGGACATCGATCATTCAAAAACATACACATGGGAATACTTAGCACGCAGATGGCCACCTGAATGCTCGAAATCGCCATAAACGGCTTTCGAACGTATGACTCCACAAGCCAGTCATACGTATAGAAGGTCAACACGAAGCTGAAGATATTTTTGAATATCAGCATGCATGTGAAGGCTTCGATAACAATTTCACCTGTTGCGGATTAGCACCTTGCCTTTTGCCGAGTCACCGACAACTACTCACGGTGTGCGTCAACGATATATAAAGCACTGGCGACAGCCCCCATGACCATCCCTACAACAACACAACCGAAGAATATGTCCGGTGGTAGCCAGCCATAGTGTGCAGCGTTGTTGGCGGTTATACCAAAGCCATACATCCCAATGCCACAGAAAATCAACTGAAAGATGACAAGGAGGATGCGGAATTCTGGCTCGTATCTCCCTCTATTCAGTCTGATCATAGTATGGTTCATGAAGTCAGACAGCAGCCCTGACAAAACGAGCCCCACCATAGCGCCGATAAAGGCACCCGCATACATGTATCCAGTCTTGTCCTCGTTGAACCAGAGCGGACCGCTCATAAAGATCGCGGCGAGGGTAACGCCAATGAAGACTGTCCAGCCGATGATGACCCCTTGAATCAGACAGGCCTATTGAGTCAGTGTCGAACTCTATGCAAGGAGCCTCAAAGTCTTACCCAGAGAACTGCGGGATGAAGGAATAGCGGGAATGGACGCAGGAGGAGCTTCCACCAGTGCTCATCCGTCTTTCTTCCGTTGAACAGCTTCAGAGTCTGGAAATATGATGCTTTGGCAGGTATCTCGGTTGGCCTTGTATCGTCACTTGTGATATCAAGTGAAGACTCTCCATTGCTGGCAGAAGGTTGATTGTGCTTTTCCTGGTCGCCGGGTCTCGTGTGTTCATTTTGCTGTCCTTTCTCTGCCCGACCTTGAACGGATTCATAATGTAGCTCCAAATAATTTGGACGCTTGAAGGCTGTTTCTGGTACCAAGAAGATGGTGAGGGGCAAAGCTGCCGCTGCGAAGATTGCGATGAAGTAAAATGTCCAATTCCAACCCATTGTCTTCGTGATCTTACCTGCTGCAACCGGTGTCAAAAAGGCAGCCCCAAATACTGCAACGTTAGACAAGGCCATCCTCTTGCCGCGTTGGTGGACATAGAACAGATCGTCGACCACGGCATTCGTCAAAGCCTCGAATGGAGCCAAAGCAACGCCCTGAAAAATCCGAGCCCACAGAAGACTGTGGTAGTTCTTTCCACTGCCACCTGCCCAGGCGCAGCTTATGACCATGAGAATGTGTCCAAGAACGAATAGATGACGTTTACCCCATACTCGAGCAGTCGGTACGATAAGGATGCCCGCAATCCCCGTACCACAAAGATGATATCCAGTGAGCAAGGCGATGGACATGAAGCTTTTTCTAAAGTACCGTGACAGGGCAACCGTTCCCGCAGCCATGACGGAGCTGGTAGTGGCGCAGAGGACGGCAACGAGAGAGAGAGAGAAAAGGGTCAAGTCACGCTTCCAGAGCGGCCAGTTCTACCGCATAGAGTTATGGTCAGTGATACTGAACTCTTAATCTGTTGCGAGCTTCCAGACGTACCAGTGGGTCGTTCGGGTCATCGCTCGGTTGTGGAACAAGAAGTATAGGGTCTGGTCCGGATCGATCGTACTTCAGATTCGAGTAGTAGGTGGAAAACTGTTCTTCGGAGCGTTCATCCTCGAGGATATCGACGGTACCTGGTCAGATATACCATGCTGTTAGCGGCGGGAGATAAAAGACGTCGTCTCACTTGATCGATAGTTTACCTGGGACCTGTTTATTCTTCACGTCTACAATGCCCAACCCCATCTCGACGGTCGGGACCGCTGCCTGCAGTTCTCTTATTTGCCCTCAGCAAGACTGGTGTTTTGGTCGGTTTAGCTATGAGGCTAGGTTTGGCATTCATATCAAGCTGCAATAGACATGAATAACCCACGTTAGCTGGGGGCCTTGCTTAATACTTGTGTTATCGAAACAAGTGGGAGTGCGCTGGAGATAGCTACCTGGTAGGTAAGAGTGGAACATTCAGCCGATTCAGATGACGCAGCAGAAAGCAAGGATGTTCAAGGTTTCCAGGTCCAGCTTCTCGCCGGCAAGATAGTTGTGAGATCCACGGGGTTGCCAGAGATGCGGAGATGATTCGACACAGTTTGAGCCGTTGCGCCTGGTCTTGTGATTTCAGTGTCTACTACCTAAGTACCTACTTAGTGGAGCTCAGAACCCCAGTCGACTTTACAGGGCTTGAAGCAGGAAGGGGTGTCTAAACGGCGTCTGCACATAAACTTTGACAGACTGCTCTTCATCCAGACAATCACGATCACACCTCTTAACTATTTCAGCCGTCGACTTCTATCTTGAACAATGCCTGTATGCAAAGGCCGTTCCTCTACGGTCGACGTCTCGGCCCTGAGTCAGAAAGTCTAGGGATGGCGAGGGAATTCCGTCCTGAGGGGTACATGTCCAACCATAGCAGTATGCAGACCGCCAAGCAAGTCTTAAGAACTCTTGCCCCTCGCTCTTGAGAAGGGTGGTTTTGCTTTCGAGCCGAGGCTTGTAAAGGTTCAGAGCCGGCGGAGATGTTGTTCCCGCTAAATCATGTGGCAGCAGTTGTACCTTGCAGGGATGGGGGCGCAGTGCTAAGAACCACTAACCTCTATCACCATCCTTTCGTTGGAGGTCCCTAGTTGCAGTTGCATGTTGAAGTCCCCTCGCTTGATGGTACTTTACCTCCAGATTTTCAGATACTCACCTTTCAGTGGTTGATAGGCCCAAGCGTTGAGAGGTTTCATCATTGTCATACTCTGACATTTCGGCCATCCATGACTTCTTGAAGGCTGACAGCTGGCTTTGCAGGTATACTGCTTTGTACAAGACAGTGACTTGCTGCGTTCTTGGTTTTGGTTTTGGAACTTCATGTAGGCTTATTGTACTCAAAGGCACTGGGCCCTTCCTCGCATCCTCGAGCACTGCACTGTGTAACCACGCGGAGAGTGAGACGGCATCCCAAGCTTAGGCAACGGGAAGTAAGGAAAAAGCAAGGACTTTATACTGTAAGAGGTTGTATACTGTGCTGTACCTGAAGAATAAAAGGAGTCCCTGGCTTTTTGTAGATGTATACCGACGATCGAGAGACAGTGGTTCCTGAGCCATACCCCCAAAAGCTCGAGGTAAGCGGGGATTCAAGGCCAGCAAGGATACTTACCTATTCGAGACCAGTCTGTGTTGCTCCCAAAACCCAGGTCTTCCTGTTCTTTCTTTCTTCCCCCCCCCCTTCTCTCACTTTCCCTCTCTACCCCTCATCATCCTTCTCATCCATTGACAGTGCATCTTTCATATCTTGTTGAACACACTTCAATACTCCTTCTGTCATCTCAATTGCTTCTTGACCAAGCAATCATGAAGCTTCAGTCTCTTGCCCTGACTCTGGCCGCTGTCCTGAGCTTCGCTGCTGCTCAGGGTCTCGATGGCCTTCCGGCATGCGCTGTAAGTCTCTCTCATTTGCACTTCAATATATGGCGGAACCTGGCACAAGCAAGGCAAGAAACTATGAATCTCTAACACAAGTTTAGCAAGACTGTGCCACTGGATCCATTCCTGAGGAATGCGGTCTGATTGACGTCGAATGCATCTGTGCCTCGAGGTCTTTCGTTGAGGACATAGCTTGTTGTGTTTCCACAGCTTGCGAGCAGCAGGACCAGGAAGGTAGGTTGAAGGTTTACCTTTAAGTGTTCTTTCTTCTTGGCTGGCAGTTTTGGTCAATTGCGTGTGTGCTTTTCTTTGCCGAATTTAGCTAATTGAAGGATTTCCGCAGCGACTCTTGACTTTGCCAATGGTATTTGCGGCGGTGCCGGAGTCTCTGATCTCCCCCAGACTGCCACCTGTGCCGGCGATTCGACCACCACCACTACTGGTACCAACTCCGAGACCACTGCTACTACCACCGGGTCCAATGAGCCCGCGACCACCACCTCTAATGCTGATGAAACTTCCACTGAGGCCACCACTACCACCAGTGAGACCTCGACTCGTACTAGTAGCCAGGCTGAGACTTCAACCTCGTCTGAGTCTCCTTCTGAGTCCCCGGCTGAGCCTGAGGAAACCGATGGCGCAGCCCCTCGTCGCGGCAAAGAGGTCGGTGTCCTTGCTGGCATTGTTGCTGGCGTTGCATTCATGATGTGAGCGACAAAGCTTGCTTGTCTAGGAATGATGGTTCTTCATTCCAAAATCGTCATGCTCAAATGACGAATCTCTTCTCAAATGTTGAGATCAAATGATGTACTGCACTGTATTTTAGGTTCTACTTCTGCCAAGAGCAAGAAGAGACACGATGTAATGTAAGGAGGCAATGTAATTGTAATGAGCAGTCCAAGTATACCGTCTACTAAGTATGAAATAATCGGGTCTTGATATATCTTTTCAAAGAGGTCCAAGCCTATTGATCACGCTCCCGCTCAGCGAATCGCGTCCCAACCTCCTGCCTCTCTTCTCGCAGCGTGATGTATACCTAAAAATTAGACGTTAGCCAAATAAACCGAATGGATAGATAGTCAAACACAAGACCACATACCCAGAACCAAAACATCATTTCCATAAATCCATACGTGAAAACCACCCTATTCTTCAAGTGCTCCAACCCCGAGACTGCCCCGTCCGCATCCGCACCTCCAAAACTAGTCCCCTTCCCACCCCAGGCATCCGGTTTACTCTGATAAATAAAGAACGAAACCGCAAAGAACAGACAGAACCGACTGATTGACAGCAGCGTCCAGATTTCCGAGTAGAGCGTTGCCAGCCGTGCAATAAAGGGGTTTGTACGCATTCTCGACAGCCCGTTCACGGCACCGGGGGCTTCTGAGCGTGCAGCTTCGGCCATTGCGAGGATCTCGTTTATGTGTGGGATTTTGGTGACGAGGATGAGGTCTATCAGGGCGTCGGCGATGAGGAGGATGCCGCACATTGCGAAGGGGGATTGAGGGCGGGAGAACGATGAAGCTGCGGAGGAGTCCTAAACAAAAGATACAGTTAGCAACCTTATTCTTGTCCCTTCGGGTAGGAATGGAGAAACAGGGGACCATACGAGCTGTAAAAACTCCCCAAATACAAAGACAACATCGCTCTCTGTAATGACCTCGGGGGATTTGGTAAGGTAAACGGCAAGGGTGAATAGAAAGAGCGCATGGCCCTTGATGAGGGTCTTGGAAGATAGAAAGCCCATTGTGGGCGAATGTAATCAGTTCAAGGTCGACAATTGAAGAGAAGTCAAAGTTGTCTGGTGTCGGTCGTAATTGTAATGGTGAGATGGAGCTGCAGCTCTCGGAGCCCGTCGGTGCCTTTTTTTCTGCTCCCCGTCGGAGATAACCTGAGCTATGTGGGGTCGAGAGCTTCTCCAAATTCAACATCCGCAGAGAAGAGGGACACAACAAACAGATTATAGACATTGTGCTGAGAATTCAAGGCACTTATAGAGACTTGACTTACCTACTCCTTTGAAGTTAAGGTCTCGTACGAGAGCTCATCGCTTCGAGACTCCAGCCCGCCATGTCAGAACCCAAGTTTACAAGAGAACGCCATATAACTTATTTCCTACGCTGCCTCAAAACCTTCCTTCCACACCTCTACACATCCAACGACTCAAACCGCATCCTACTAGCCTTCTTTACCGTCGCCGGTCTTGACCTCCTCGGCGCCCTCCACGACAAAACCACCCCCGAAGAACGACAAGGCTACATAGAATGGATCTACCACTGCCAGGTCCCCTCAGGCGGGTTCCGCGGATTCACAGGGACAGACTTTGGGATTGAAAACCGGACGCGCGAAAATGAAGCCTGGGACCCGGCAAATGTCCCCTCTACTTTCTTTGCGCTGGTTATACTGCTAATGCTGGGTGATGATTTGTCAAGGGTGAAGAGGACAGAGTGTCTCGCTTGGTTGCCCAAAATGCAGCGGGAAAATGGGAGCTTTGGGGAGGTACTTGGGCCGGTGGGAAAGATTGAGGGGGGTGGGGATCTAAGGTTTTGTTGCTTTGCTGCTGGGACGAGGTTCATACTGCGGGGGAAGAGGGGGGCTGGTTTGAATGTTGGGGTGGAGGATATAGATGTGGATAGGCTGGTGGCTTTCATCGAGTCTTGTCAAGTAAGTCTGGATGTTCCTGAATATTCAAGTGGCGAGAATGCTTATGGAAAATATACAGGCCTACGACGGTGGCATGGGAGAAGGGCCGTTTTGCGAAGCGCACTGTACGTTCACGCTTGGCTCGTCAAGATGGCACTGCTTACTGACAGAATTCTAGCCGGGCATACATACTGCGCGATTAACACCTTGATGTTTCTGGATCGCTCGTGCAACGACTCGAAACGACCGCCGCTCATCTCGCCAGGCTCTCCACAATTTGAATCGCTTGTCCGCTGGCTGGTAGCTAGACAAACATATGAGCTAGGCGAAGAGGACGAAGAGGACGAGGATGAGGATGTCGCAGCAGGCAAGGAGGACAAAGATCTTTCAAAGGCCGTGGACAAACTCAACCTAGAAGAGGGCATCAACACACTTCCTGCGATTCAGTCGCCTGGCGAAGAGGTCCTGCAGTGGGCTGGCTTCAACGGGCGGTGCAATAAGTATGCGGACACTTGCTATTCGTTCTGGAACGGTGCTGCTCTAGATGTAAGTATTGTTGGAGACAGTCTTTTATGCAAGAGTTAGCTAACGCGGACTTACAGATGCTGGGCAAACTGTCAATGATTGACGCAGACGGAAATCGGCGATACTTGCTACAGAAAACACAGCATTTCGTTGGAGGCTTCGGAAAAGGCGTGGGAGAGCTACCAGGTGAGCAGACAACAATATGGCTTTACTCGTGAATCATGACCTCTAACGGATATTGCGCCAGACCTCCTACACTCATATTTTGGAATGGTCTCACTGGCCATCCAAGGAGAGCAGGGATTGGACAGTATTGATCCTGCGCTTTGTGCTACGCGTCGGACGCTCCAACATATGCATACCCTGCCATGGTGGAAGGAGACGCAATGATCTGCTAAAGAAAGATCTAATGGAGCTTTAATAAGCTTTACTATACCCCGAACTTTTTTTGATCGAGTGAAGCATCCAATGGGCGCTTGGTTTGCGATTCGAAGTGTGTTCGAGAAGGCAAAGGATCGACTCTAGTACCAAGGCTCCAAGTCCAAGAGTCCAAGCTGACGACCTCCACATCGGCTATCTGCGTAAACTACATAACCTGGGTTGTGATGCAATCATCGCATACGATCAACAAGCAAACCAATCAAATTCAACCCTGGCGCTGGGACACCCAGGAAGCCTGCTGGTATCGCCAAAACCTGACCACCCGTCCACTGGCGGCAGACTAGTGAGGGCTAGCGACATATGTCATCAACGCCCGCTGCTAAATTTGAAGCACTTGCACGCCGTCGATTCAGGGGTTGAATCCACCACGGGAAGGACAAAGGCAGTGCTCTCCTATTCTCTATCGCTGTCGTATATTGCTCCTAGCCTTCTAGGCGACGCTCTGGTACAATATATGCATAGCTTGATGGCAGACTATTCGCCTGTGCAGCTCAGAGCTCCGATAAGAAGATCCAAGCCGTTTTGTCGCATAGCTTCATAGATCGTAAACTTAATCAAACGATGACAGAAACGGGCCACGGCCCACGTTTTCCGCCAATCTAGAAAACAATGGTTAAATTAGAGTAATCTTGGTTTGATGTCGTCGCCGGTCATTAAACGTTACCAAGTCAAATAAATTAGTTAGTAGCTAGCAACAGCTGAGTGAGGCCCGTTCATCTTCTTCCCCTCAGTCCGCTCGGAGCTCCAAACTGTCCTTCCTCACACTTTTTGTCTCTCCTTACCTTCGATTCAACCATCGGGCTTTTTTTTATTGTATGATTCTTAATATATCCATCCCCTGCGCTGGGCCGATCAAGTTACATCATCTGTACCTCTCGCCTCCCGCCACCCGCGTTGGTTCCTGATCCTGGGCCTGTTGTTCCCCATTCCACGGGTTCCGCGAAAAAAGTCATCCTGCGCCGGCAACAACCCCGACCTCATTCTCTGTCAAGTCACTCGTCGAATTTGACCGCTACGGATAATTCATTTCATGGTCTTTGTCCGAGCCGTTGATATCGCTTCACTCCTTGCCCTTCTGCGTTCCACGACCGTTTGATCGCCTTCGCCGTTCGAGTTACAGAATTAGCCTTCGGTTGACACTCTTTCCCTTCGAACATCCTCCCGCTCTCTCCAGCACGTTTTCCTATTCGTGTCCTTTCTCTGTCGTTGAATGGCAACCGCACAGCACTCGCAATCGACCGGTGAGACAATACTGTCACAAACACTAGACATATCCCACTCCGCGGACTTCCTCAGGGTAGGCGGAGTTCTCGAGACACATGCCGCCTCCTAGAACGAGAGCGGAGGTTCAAGCCCAGAAGCAGAAGGAAAAGCTTGCTCAGTCTTACAATGAGTTGCTCAAGTAAGGGCATACCTATCCTTCATCCCTGCGCCGCCGTCACAGGATCATGTCTGACCATCATTTCTACCGTACAGGGAGTTCTCATCGAAAGACCTCAAACATGTCGGAAACTACACTCTAGGGCGATTGATTGGAAAGGGTTCTTTTGGCAAGGTCTACCTCGCTTCACATAAGCTTACGAACCACTCAAAGGTGCGCTATTGCATTGGATCCACTACTCTGTCGGAACTCGTCGCTGATAACGTCTAGGTCGTGCTCAAGTCATCGGACAAGGAGGATACCAACCTAGCACGAGAGATTCATCACCATCGCCAATTCCTACATCCCCATATCGCGCGTCTGTACGAAGTTATAGTAACTGAGAAGCTCGTTTGGTTGGTCCTCGAATACTGCCCTGGTATGACCCACAACGTGGCGACTTAATGGTTGAGAAATCTGACATCGGCTAGGTGACGAACTGTACAATTACCTCCTTCGTAATGGCCCGCTACCGATTGACAAGGTCAAGAAAATATTCACCCAGCTTGTTGGCGCCGTATCGTACGTCCACAGCAAGTCATGCGTTCACCGAGACCTCAAGCTAGAGAATATCCTACTGGACAAGCACGAGAACGTGAAGCTCTGCGACTTTGGGTTCACCAGGGAATATGAGGGCAAATCAAGCTATCTCCAGACATTCTGCGGTACCGTATGTTACAGCGCTCCCGAGATGCTGAAGGCCGAGAAATATGCTGGAGAAAAGGTGGATGTGTGGAGCTTGGGAATCATTCTCTATGCGCTCATCGCAGGGGAACTTCCTTTTGACGACGACGATGACCAGGTTACCAAAGCGCGGATCTTGACTGAGGAGCCGAAATACAATGACAAGTTTCCCGACGATGCCAAAGCACTCATCAACCTGCTTCTGTCGAAACGACCTCTTCTTCGACCTAGCTTGAGCGATATTCTAGGCCATCCATTCTTTTCAGAGAATGCTTCAGAGCAATTGGCGATTCTGAAGCTGCCTCGGCCGCCGCCTTTTTCGACAGCCTTGGAGAGGACCACCCTGCAGAGGATGAAGAGTGCAGGAATCAACGTCGATGAGGTTGTGGATAGTGTTCTTGCTCAGCGCTGTGACGCTCTGGCCGGTTGGTGGGCACTTTTGATTGAGAAGGAGCAACGCAAGGAAGCCAAAAGGGAAAGGAAACGAAGAGAGCGGGACGCTGAGGCGAAGAATATCCGCCGCCTAAGTGCGGCCAGCAGTCGTCTGGAGAAGATCTCGGCTGCCCTTGTAGAAGTGGATGAGGAGGGCCATGCAACAGGTCCGGACCCTGAACGTGGTCGGAGGAACCGTCGAAGCTTGCCCTCGCAGCTCGCTGTTCCTGAACTGCCAATTCTTCCAGAGCCACCTCTACAGACAACCCCACTCGCAACACCACCGCCTCCTCCAGTTGACAAAGATTCAATTCGTTCCCACAGCTCTACTCGCCATCTCCCTCCAGCACCACCTCCCAAAGACCGAAGAAGATCACGCCCCAGCACATTACATGTCAGCGCATCGCAACCGGAGCTGGCACAACATGGCAGCATCTTCAGGCGTCGTACCGGCAGGCGCCAGTATCCGATCATCAGTCAATTGGCCTCTCTGAAGCACTGGTTCGTGGAGTCTGCGAAGAGAGCCAAGTCCCCTCACCCCAAATCTTCAGGAGGATCGTCTCGCAAGTTTCTTTCTGAGAAATTGAGTCCTGCGAAAGGACAGGAAGGGACGAAAAAGACCGTCATAGCCGCTTCGACCTCCAGCCAGCCGACTGAATTGGTAACACCAACTCAAATCAAACGCGCTTCAAACGCAAGCAGTCTGGCGCCTAGCAGCGCTTCCTATCCTCATCGACGCCACTCTTATCCACGACAGCCCAGACCATTGAGTACCAATGCGAGCCATCGAAACTCATTGTCACCATCTCCGATCACTCCAAGAGGCTCCTATCGACGGTCGTCAGTCGGTTTACGAGGCCGCAAGTCGACTTCCTCTTCCGTCTCATCTATTCGAAGCATTCATCACGGTCACTCGCGCTCGAAGGCCTCCTCTATATCCTCCAATAGCATCGGTTCCGCTTCTACACCAACCGCTCGAGTATCGAAATCCCCGCATACATCAGTCAAAGTGCTGCCCACGACTCCTGGTGCATCTGCACGCTTCCCCACCAACATTCGCCTAGTTCGAAACCCGAACAACGGGTTCCGAGAGGTTGAAGATAATGAGAGTGTTGGCAGTTCATCGTTCAACGAAGCTGCACCTACACCCATGTTATACTCGCCGCACTCAAGTCTCGTCTTTGCCCGCCGAAAACGAACCACCTTCAAGGGGCCAATGGTTCACACGGCCAACTTGATGGCTTCTAGCGGTATGGGAGACCCCACAGGCGAAGCCAGATTAGATGTGTCACTGAAAGCTTCGCGACCAGCGACGCGCAAAAGTCAAATCATCGAGGAAGAAGAGGACGCCGAAGACGAATATGAGGAGGTAGATCATTTCACTGGAACTGAAGAGGAACCCGCCTCGCCCACAGGCGTGGTCAGCTCTGACCATCCAGATCCAGACAGTCTCTCTGGACGCAGCCAGCCCGTCCTTGAGCCGGCTCTTGATCTTGATTCTAGCCCACTCCGGCCTCCGCGTTCTTCCTCGTTGAGGGCTACTTCCATGGACCCAATAGTCGGATCGAGCTTTGCTGACAAAATGGGGTTGAACGCCTCCCCAAAATCAGTGGTGTCCGGGAAACGCAGCTTGGAGCCCACTGCTGACGAAACTTCGACTGCGAAATAGAGCAACCCTTTTCGAATACCTACTTGGTATTACTAGTCATTCGCTTTGCACGCACCTATATACCCCTTTTTGCGGCTGTTTTCCTTTGCATTCATGAACTGCACCGTACGGACGATAATGGGCCCGGTTTTTCTCATACATTTTGGCGTGCTTGCTGGCCGTTTCTTCCATCTTCTTGTTTTTTGAACTGTGCCAGCAGTCGTCGACGTCGTCATATACCCTCTGTTTTCCTTTTTGTACTCTATTATCAGACTCTGGATGTACTGATCTATCCGGGCCATTGCACTACCTAGTGTTTTGTGTTTCATTCCGTTCTTAGCGCTTCGTTCACCTCAACATATGGGGCTCGTTTCTTTTGGTTGACGAGTCTGTGTGCAAGCCGTGCCCCCAAGGCTGGTCCATGACAGGCATTGGTGATGTTTATAGCAATCCATCTGTCTTCCATTGTTTGCATAGATCTAGAACTGCGCTTTTTCATTGTCTTGTTCATATCGAATATCTTAAAACTTGGGTAGTGAACAGCAGAAACATTTCGACGAAAGATCCTTGTAGTTGTGAAGCTTTTATTAAATCTTGGGAAAGAGCAGATGGGAGAGGATTAAAGCGGCAAGGTTTCTGGGGCAATAAAGTAGATTGCGTTTACTGCGTCAAGGGCCCAGGAAATCAGACAGAATATCAGCCCAGGCTCCATATATTTGGGCGAATGAACAAGCCTTATTTATCCCAAAACATTTGCACAATAATAATGGGTCTCTGAGCTGCTACGGCTGTCTTTCTCCCAACCTTAAACCTCCATCCTTATTCTTCTGTTCCGCATTCGCATCTTAATCTCTCCCCATCCCTTTTTACTTCAAGTCTATTGTCATATATAGACCTGCTTTTCTTTCTTATTTCTACACTTACCGGGCGCTCTAATTATCTAAGCCCCATCCACCATGGCTTTCGCCACGATAAACTCCACACTACCGACACATACCCCAGCACAAGCACAACCGCAGCCGCCGCGCCAGATCCCAGCAATTGAGGATGCCTTTGGCGCTGAGCCCGCGCTGAAGAAGCGAGTCTACGATGCGATCGGTGCGCAGTCCCCGCGACCCCCATGGTACAGAAATAAATAATCAGAGACTAATCTATTGCGTTTGTTTAGGTTCCACCCCTCAACACACTCCTCTTTTCGAAGACATCGCCCGATACACCTCTAATCAACGGACAGCAACAAGGACCGTGAACCCTGTGCAGCCCGTGCAAGTCGTGCAAAATGACGGCCCCGCGGCGAAGAAACGGAAGATTGAGAATGGCGCCGGAGCGAATACCGGGACTGGAGGCGCTCAATCGCTGGCCGACTTGAAAACACACAATGCGCTTCAGTTCTACATGCAGGATGTTTCGTTTGCGATTCCACAGAGGAAGAAATTGACGCTGGAGGTCACGGCGGGCAAGAAATTTCTACGGGCCAGGAACCAGGCATCAAAGGAGGTGGAGTTTGGGGTTCCATTGGATCGCATTCGTATGTCTACACTGGGTTGAAACTATACTCGCTGATGTGATGTGATTCGCTAATGGTGTCTCATGCAGAACATGTCTTGTGTCTTCCTGTCCCCGAGAAGAACCAGAAACAATTCAACTTCTGCGTCATTCCCCGGTATGCCGACGGAATCAACCCTCCTCCGGAAGGCGAGTCTACGCCCGAGGCAATGGTATGGACGGTCAACGATGGGCTCGCGAAGTCGGCTTTCTCAGGGCAGAGACAACAGATTGGGAATGGAGAGGGCGAGACGGCTGAGAGTTTGGTCTGCCAGGTCTTGAATGACAATATCTCGCATGTCCGCGTTGTGCGTCCGGACGCGCAGGAATTTTCCAGCGCTATACCGGAGGCTCATCGGAAGGGAGAGAAGGCTTATCACGTCAAGGCATTCCGTGGTAGTAAAGAAGGTATGTACCTATGTTCTCCTTGCGGACTCGTGTAAGACGAACACCAGCTGATTTTTGAATGTTAGGCTATCTCTTCTTCCTGTCTACCGGAATATTCTTCGGGTTCAAGAAACCACTGCTCTTCTTCGCCTTTGAGAGCATCGATTCGATCTCGTATACCTCCGTCCTCCAGCGCACCTTCAACCTGAACGTTGTAGCACGAGCAGTGGGCAGCGACGAGACACAGGAGTTCGAATTTTCCATGGTCGACCAAGCTGACTTTTCTGGAATCGACACCTACATCAAGACTCACGGTTTGCAAGACGCTAGTCTCGCAGAAGCGCGACGCGCAAAGCGCTATAACATCAACGGCGCAAAGACAGAAGAAACCGCCGAGGTTGAGGCCGCAGACAACGAAGAGAGCGAGCTACAGAAGGCACAGCGCGAGCTGGAGGACCAAGAAGACGAGGATGAAGAGGACTACGACCCAGGCAGCGATGGCGAAAGCGAAGGCAGCGGCTCCAGCAGCGAGGAAGAGTCGGACGACGACCAGGACGCGGATGGTGATGCGGATGAGAACCTAGTCGCGGATGAACTCGGAAGTGAGGCAGAGGATGTCCCGGAGGATGAGCTGTAATTCTCATGGTAGACGAGGTTTTACGTGTACTTGTACAGGATACGGAGTATGTGAGACATTGCAAGTATCTTCACCATCTTGTTGTACATGGTCCTGCGGTTAGAGCCTACCAAAGCTTATCGCAACCACCAGGCGTTCGTCCCAATTAGCCCGTTGCACATATCAAGAATTCGAGACGACGGTTGACCGTGGCATGCATAGACCAGGACTAAGAGTATCTCTGTGCAGTAAGCAGTACCCACGTAGCCCACCCAGAGCCACACGCCAGGGACCTAGACAACGAACAGTGACCCGTCCACGGCTCAAGAACCACACTTATGACATCTCTACTCCATACGCGTCCCGCTGGAATGGCCGTTTTACAACCAGTTGACAAGCGCAGGGCAGAAACATGCCAGAACCAGACCAGGCAGGAGGCAATTGGGCGTCACTCGGTGGTGGGTCACATGTAGACGTGTCAGAACTCAGATGGGTGCCATTACCCTGCGGAGAGGGCCTTACAGGCTTAGCTATGTAGGGGGCGATGGGGATGATGTTGCTAGTTAGTTAGCTGTAGCTGTAGCTGTAGCTGTATGTGTGGACATACAGTATGCAGCAGGGAGAATTTATTAGCGAGATCCAGCAGGTACACGGCTGTCAAGCAGAATCATAAACGCATTGTGCCTGGACCATAAAGAATGCAATGACATAATAATAATTTCATCTGAGATTAGTCTTGAGATTCAGACCTAAATCAAGGCGAGGGAATCAAGATTAGCTATGGAGACTGTCAACACTCGCAACAACGGCTCTGCTGATTACCGCCGTATGTAATAGTGTTACCATATCTTACCCCGTGGTGCCGGCCAGATACGCGCGGTGGCGGTATCGGGGCGTACGGGGGATCTAGACTGATCAGGGGGTAACTCGCTCTAAGAAAAGAAAATCTCTCCCTGTCAGGTCACTCTCTACCGAAGCAATGTTATCTGGGTTTGATTAAGCATTCCAGTCAGAGTCAATCGGCAAGGCGGTCTCCCCAGTAACCTCCTTATACTGGTATATTATTATGAACGAGATCAAGGAAGAGAAGAATCGAACAAATAATGATCACCAGGCAGACGATTATTCTGACAAGAGCTTATTGCCAAGATCGCCATCGCCGGCACTAATTGGAGAAAGCTTCAAGTGAGTCCAAGTCAACACCGCCTGTCCGCTCTTTTGGCCTCTGCTGCGCCCGACTGGATTTCGTGCCCGGAAGTGGCCTTGAGGTCAGGAATAATAAATTCAATAGTGTTCCAAAGTAATATAGACAGTCTGTAATAATAAATGAACTGAGTACTAGTAGTAAGAGAGTAAGTGGTCGATACCTGATACCAAAGTTACCGTACGACGCCCCAAACGGATCGGGTACTGGCGTCTGGCCCTTACCACAGGCAGACTGGTCGGCTCTCTAGTCTCTGGTCTCTCGTCTCTCCGGCTCTCCTTCTCGCCTCTCTGGAGTCTGGTCTCTCTCAACTTGATCTTCTTCTCCCTCCACGGACTCGCTCTCGCCGCCTCGTTTCCCTTTTCCTGCGTCGGTCGTCTGAGGCCTCCCTCTCCCTACCCACTCACCGTCCTCCGTTGATCTGCAGACACCTCCTTCCTACTTTCCCTCTCTCTTCCCTTCACCTACTACTCTCCTCCCTATCCGCCCTCCGTCCTCATCCAATCCACTGCTGGCTGCAGTTCTTCAAGACTGCCGCGCAGTTGGTGCAGGTTCCTGGCTTCCTCCTCCTTTTCTAGTCTGTGCTCTCTGCTCTTGAGTCTTTGACCGTCCCGGGAAATTGCTTTCACCTCCAAAACACGACACCCGCACCCTGAATCGAATCGAGATCTTAACTCGACTCCGAAGACACCTTGAGAGCTTCCACTCCCCCGATCCCATCTTATCGCTCCGATCCCCTTCGACCTCATCTTCGAAACGAATATTCGACATTGCCAGTCTTCCGCGTTCGGTCTCGTCGATTCTGCCTCATACCTTCTATAACCTGGGTCATTGTCTGAATGGTATAGCTTAACACACCTCGGACGTCTCTGTAAGTCACCTTTACATAGCCCATCCATGTACCTGCCTCCTCCAAGGTCACCTGCCCAGCCGGGTACTTCTGTTTGCTCTGTGCTAACAAACCAGCCTTCACGTGTTTGCCGCCCGTCGAGTTTCCCGCACGTTCGTTCCGTCGTCCTCAAGGTTTCCCGACTCGCATCGCCCGCGCAGACATGGCTTCCTCATCGTCCAACGTGGTGGGTGTCCACTACAGAGTAGGAAAGAAAATCGGCGAAGGGTCCTTTGGTGTTATTTTCGAGGGCACGAATCTCCTGAACAACCAGCATGTTGCTATCAAGTTTGAACCCCGGAAAAGCGATGCTCCTCAGCTGCGAGATGAGTATCGGACTTATAAGATCTTGGTCGGATGCCGTAAGTTTTGACACAGCCATAGCAGGACAAGAACTGGATAACTGATTTTGTTAGCTGGTATCCCCAACGTCTACTACTTTGGTCAGGAAGGACTGCACAACATCCTTGTGATTGACCTGCTTGGTCCTAGTCTTGAGGACCTGTTCGACCACTGCAACCGACGGTTCTCCGTCAAGACCGTCGTCATGGTCGCCAAGCAAATGGTGAGTCTCGAATGTGACATTCCATCTTAACTTTTTCTGACCATTTAGCTCTCTCGCGTTCAAACAATCCACGAAAAGAACTTGATCTACCGCGATATCAAGCCCGACAACTTCCTCATCGGTCGCCCGGGCTCCAAGTCTGCCAATGTGATCCATGTCGTTGACTTTGGCATGGCTAAGCAATACCGAGACCCCAAAACCAAACAACACATCCCCTACCGCGAGCGGAAGTCGCTGTCCGGTACAGCGCGTTACATGAGTATCAACACCCACTTGGGACGCGAGCAATCACGACGAGATGATCTTGAGGCCTTGGGCCACGTTTTTATGTACTTCCTCCGAGGTGGCCTGCCGTGGCAGGGCCTGAAGGCTGCCACCAACAAGCAGAAGTACGAGAAGATTGGGGAGAAGAAGCAGACCACTGCTATCAAGGAGCTCTGCGAGGGCTTCCCAGGTCAGTCTTACTTTTGACACTCCTACATTGGCAAATCTAACGGGCTTCAGAAGAATTCAATAAGTACTTGAGCTATGTGCGCAACCTTGGATTTGAAGACACTCCCGACTACGATTACCTGCGGGATCTCCTTACTCAGGCCCTTAAGAATGCCGGAGAAGTCGAGGACGGAGAGTACGACTGGATGAAACTGAACAACGGCAGGGGTTGGGAGTTCAAGCCGTACTCGTCTCAACAGGCTCTTCACAACACAAACCTGAACTCTTCCGCCAGGGACATCCACGGCCAACAGATCCGCAACAGCAGTCAAAGGCCCGGGGTGACCGCAGACCGTTTAAACGCCGCGCAGCCCCCGCCCCCCTCTCCAGCGAAACCCGGAGTCGGGAAGACGCGCGAGCAGCAAAACGTCAGAGGCGGCATCCCGCCGAAACGCCAGAGCGGGGGATTCGACGCGACTCCAGCGGCGTCGACGGTTGCGCAGTTTCAGAACTCGAACGCAAACATCTCGGGTCGGATCGACAGTCCGGCGAACCAGGCGAAGAGCCAGCCGACTCCCGGCGGCCAGCAGGCGAGCAATGAGCCGCAGCCCACCTTCATTCAGAAGGTGATGAAAGCTTTATGCTGCGGTAGGTGATCCCCTCTGCCCGTCCTCTCCCTTCCAAGTGTGATCAACCAGCTCATTTTCCTCAAGGTTGAACCGGTTGACACCCTTGTTTTGAATACGGAATCTGTAATTCTACATAATATCGCTGTTGCGTTGAGTTTCGGCGCTTCATTCCTTTTCTTGTTTCGGGAGGGTTGGAGGGCACCTGGTCTATGCTGTTATAGCTCGCCCATGTCTTTTCGAACTGAGGATAGCGAGGCTTGCTGAATATGCTGGCAGATGGACACTTGTGTGGAATGGGACGGATATATTGTGCTATAATTCTCCTCGACGGGCCCGCTGGCAACAGCTCCAACCATGTTTCGTTGTCTCGTCAAGGCCAGTTGGATTTTGAAAATGGGCTGGACCTCATGGAGCGAACCCTCTCCTTCACCTCTACATCTTCTCTCGTCATTATGCTCTCATCACTCACTCGTTATGGTGCTACGGCTTTGGAACGGCGAACTTGAGTTTGTGTTTTGTTTTTTTGCGTCTTTTGGTTGTCTCTATTCCTGCACTGCTTTGTCCGCATTTTCTGGCATGAGCCATATAATTCTAGATTTCATCTTGTTCTTGATTCTGAGTATATGATCACCGCGCGAGTTTCCTGACTTTCTCACGAGTTGCCTTGATATCACACGTTTGTCTGCGGACAAGGGGTTTTGTCAAGGAGAAGAAGTTAACGATGGCAGCAAGGCGTTTTGGCATCCGATGGATAAAACCTCGCGTGAGCGTGCATTGCAGCGCAGGACAGTCCTCGATCTATGTGGCATCTCTAGCATATACGTTGTCTTCCCATGCCCGGTCCTGTCCATACTTGCGGATTGTTCTCATCATCAGGAGTTTGAGTTTGCACGGGTTCTGCTTCGCTCTATTCTTGTTTTCGTCTTGTCCTGTCTTTTGTCGTTTCGCCCTGCAGTATCATTGCGCAGCCTGTTGAGCCTTTTGTATCTATCCTCGCTTGCCTGTTTGCTTGATTGATTGATTGATTGATTGCCCGCCTTCCATCCAGCTATTTGGTTCTCTTCATCGTTTTGTCATCGCCTGCCTAGTCTGTTTGTTTGTTAACTACCTTTACTACTTTACTAAAGAGCGCTACTACCTCAGTTACAATAACTTCATCCTTCTACCCTTGTCTTGTTCAAGTAAACATCTCTCTAACATGATCTCTCCCCACCAGCCATCTAGATCCACCTGAGTTAATTGTCACCTTTCGACTTGATTGGCTCAGCAATGCGGGGTGGAAGGGATCCTAATATTCCCAATTTTTGAGCACCCCAGTGAACCTTGTGGAGATGGCTTTGGCACGGATCAAGCATTGGTATTGGCATTAGCATACTCCCAATGAAGTACTTATTCTGTGCACTGGGTTCAACCTCTACCTTATACCTTATACCTTATTCTCGGGCATCGTGGACTTGCTTCCATTCTTCCGTGGTTATGCGTAGTAGTCGTGTTGTATCCTACTCCGCGGGTAGGATCGACAAATATATAATTTCACTATACGGTGGGTGACCGGTCCGCTGCCACAGCCCATTCCGGAGGTTGATTTTGGAGAATTCGGGTGCATGGTTATTCGTCATGGACAATGTGCTTGGAGGTTGAATGGTCTGTTTCTTTCCTCTTATTTGGGTACGTGCTTGGTTACGCGCCGCTTGGGATTTAGATATTGTTGAGGACTGGTTAATGATGGTTGCGGATGTGTTAGGTTTACTATTACTCTAGTTGATCAACTGGATAGCGGAGAAAGAGATATATATATGCGCGGATATGCAACTTTGAGCTACATCACTTTCTCAAATCCTTCCACACACAATCTCTCTCGATTAAAAGCACAAGTTGAATTACCCTGAGATGCTCCAAGAATGTCTAATTCAAGGACCGAGCCCTGCATGTCTCTGAGTACTACGATTCCAACCAACCCTGTTTCGGCAAGGGTCAAGGCTATGAGCTGAGCGTAACATGGAAGCGCAAACCGACCACAATGGACATTGATGTTTCCCTCATTGCTGCGGCCTTCATAGTAGTAGTAGTAGTGGTGATTTTTTTTTTAAACGTCGCCAGTCCCGGACCTCCCTAAGGGTATTGGGGCGTGCTAAGCTGATCGGATTCTTGTAATGTACATCAGCATAGCCAGTAAAACAATACAAGTCCGTTTCAGAAAGCATCTCCTCCTGTGTAGGGCCGGGGTAGCCGTTCGTCTGCGTATTGTCCCGACGTATCGCCGCTGGCAGTGTGAGGTCAGTCGCCCTAGGGCTTGGTATTTGTCATAGGGCAGAGCGCCCTGCTGCGGCCTCCATATGCTCGCAGGAGGATGCACAATGGCTAGTGCCGCTGCGTTGAAGCTCCTTCTGGTGTATAAACCCAAAAATCATATCTAAGCATGGAGTACCGAGACCCAGGGTAACCCAGCGAGAAGATCCAACACCCGCAGCCTCGCTTAGGAGACCGAAACCCAAAATACCCTTGGCAATGCGCCCGACACTCAGGTTCTCACTGTTAACCTAGGGCTAAGTGACTGGGAGATTTCACCGCAGGAAGAATCGGACTCGCTCGCACCCAAGACTTCCAAGACATCCAAGACGGAGGACGAAGGCTTGCCCCTGCACCGCTATTCTTTATTCGAGGGTCCAGAATAGAACTCGGAATCGGGATTAGGACCCTTGACGCCTCTGAAGTTCGGAAGGAGCTAAAAGGTCATTACACCGCAACTGTATAGCGCATACGAGCCTCAAACACAAAGACAAACCCGACCAAGCGGTTGGACTTACCTTTATCTCTAGCGATCTCACCTCGCTTCCGAGCCGACAATGCTCCGTATGCGAACTGGCCAAAGAGAACGAAGACGAGACATCGGCATCTCCGGGATCGTCGACCGTGACCGTTGTGAACCTGGCGAGCCCATAAAGAGACCAAGAAGATAGTTCGTTGTATATAGTGAGATGAATTTACACGGAGAAGTACCGAGCCGCGCATGACCAATTGTAGGAGCAGCCGTTGACCACATTTATCATTTCAGCGAGCAAGACTAAGCAAAGCAAGCCACAGCGGCAAACCTTACTCCGTGGTTCAAACCAGGAAGTTGGGATTTCAACCAGGTGTCAGCCACGACTCTTTGAGGTCTTGTCTTTCTTCGTCTTTGTCGTCCTAGCCCCTCGGCGCTAGCCCTCCTGGGCGCTAGTCAGCGTGACTGGCGAGCTAGCTGCAGCAAGAGAGAAGACAGAAGATGCTAATCGGGTATTGGGATCCGCATAGCGGGGTTAAGAAGCTGTTTTCTTTCTTTAACCGTCGGAGAGTTAACAGTACCGGCAGCTCCGGGATTGCTGATCGAGTCTTCATTGGAGCCATGGAACTTGGTCATTTCGAATCGCGGAAGCGGGGTAAAGTTGATGCTGCGCCTTGTGCCGAAACGGGATCTGGGGATTCTATTCTGAGCTGCTCAGATTAGTGCAGTTGGGTAAGCGGTATTAGCAAGCAATTGAATCCGGGGAAGCTGTCGTGTCGCAAATTTATGAACTCGCCGAGACATCAGGCGAGATGGCGACCGATCATGCCATTCCTGCATTTGAGGTGTAGAGTACTGCGTAAGATCCTCTGTGAGACCTCCTGATCCCCAGGGTAGGCCTTTTGAAGCTTCGGGTTGCAGGGGCATACCTAGTGTCGTTTGCTTCTCACCCTGCATTGGCATATCTGACGCTTCACAAGCTGTTTGTTACCCAGCTCAGATTCCAGCTCTCCCGTACAAGCATCCGCATCCTGGATCGACGTAAGCCGACATTAATCGAAAATCGCCTGAATTGGCAGACAGGGGTGGGATTCCCAAGGCCAAACAGTGCGCGTCTTGAATACTTGTCAACAGCGAGTAGCAACGAGGTCTCATATTCGTTTATGACACATCGCTTAGCGAACGCTGCAAATGCAGTAGCTTATCGAGTTCAACTCCGCATTGCTATTGCGCAATGAGACGAGCTGCATGCCAATTCCGTCATAGCGCAGGAGCCAGCAGCGTCTATTTGACCGTTGAAAGTTGACTATTTGCTGCAGTGACCAATCTTGGGCTGGAATGCAGAAGCAGCTCCTCGGCAAATCGAGAGGGAGGGACTCAAGAGTCAAGCCACCCACTCCTGAAGGTCTGGTTCTTTGTTCCTTTTTCTGTGCTAGCTCGGGATGGTCGGATCGTTGCCCTTGTTGGAAGCTGGAGTCTGGACTGAGGGATTGACCTTGGATTTGGGAGGTGCGTGGAGTGAAGAGCGAAGATCAGGACTGGGAGAGCCGAGATTGAGAGTGAGCTCTTCTTGTGAGTCTGCAAGCCTGCAAGTCTGCAACTTTGAGCGTCTGGAGGGTCGGAAGATGCCGCCCCAGCTCACGTGATTTACTCGATCAAGACACAGCAGGAGCAACAGACTCAGTCCCCTTTGCACAGTTGGATATGATCTTCACTTTCTCCAACCAAAGTATCGATGCATGAGATCATCGTCTCAACAACGAGTCCGTGCCCACTGCATGTCGTTGACTCGTTTCAGGTCCTCGCCTTCTTAGGGAGGTTGCTAACACCAGAGGGTCCCGGGCCCATGTTAGGCAGGGCATATTTGATAGGCGAGTTCCGTCGATCGCAGCGGCAGAAGAAAAGATGGAGAAAAGTTACATAAGAGATATCGCTGTGGAGCAAAACATCAATGGTTTCATATGACTTGGGCTTCTCCACTGAGTTCTAGAATTATCGTGTGGTCTGGACGTGGGAGTTGTCCGCGGATAACGTCGGAGTGGGTTAAGCACTGATATTGATGTTGCAATATGGAATGCCTCAACTGACGGTCTGAGTTTTTCAGTAGAGTGGGTATTTAGGCTCGGATAGCATGATTATTTGGTGCGTTTTAGACTCTGCAGTTTGTGATTTAAGAATGCAGAACCAGCGTGGACTATCTACTTAGAGATAGGGTTGGCGGCCGAGTCGGAGCAGTGGATATGCTCCGGTGGATCAGCGTCTGGATTCCATGGAAACCGGTTTGCAGAGTCAGTTATCGCTCCTCGGAGTTGGCTCGTTGTCCGGAATATTCTTCCCCGAGTCATACTGTTAGTAGTTGGACTTGAGTCTGTGATATTCTTTGAGCCGCGGTGGCTGCTGAGTGCTGAACAGTATAGAATAGCAGGGCGTCGCCTCAAAGACCGACAAGCCAGGCGGTGTTTTCGGAGAATTCAGGAGGCGTATTCCTTAATACTCCGGCTAGGCGCTGACTGTGTTGGCATAAGGAAGATGCGCAGCAGTAGCATAGGCGATAGGGCAACGGCGCAGGTTACACTATCGAAGTTGCCACTGCTTCGACTTTGTCCTGCTCGGTTGCCCGGTTCCATAGTGGCTGTTCTAGCGATGTTCTAGAATGTGTTCCTGGTGACGATAATCCTTCAGCTAAGCTAAGACTACGACGCAGGGACCTTGTGAGAGTATCTGAATTCCGAGGAGCATATCTTTGTTATGATGAATAATAGCAGATGATCATGCGGATCATGAGAATCATGAGAATCATGGAGGACCCAAGGTTTGACGATGATCGGCATATATCGCACGATACAGACTTTGACGATCTCGTGGAATGACGTGATGGAAGCTTGTTCCTGATAAGTCTGCCCATCGAGTCGTCTGCTGTGTCACTGAGCAGATTGACCGAATGTACTGTGCTGACTGCGGTGTGACCCCGATCTCCACGACTACGTAAGCACTACCAGGCATTTGACCGGTCCAAACGTCAACAGTATAACATAAGATGTCTCGTAGCAGAAGGGTAGTCTAATTCCTCAAGGAAGGAGAAAATCGCGTGAGCAACTGGAGCAGCAGTAAGGAGCAGGCAGAAGATCACGTTGTTGGCCAGTGTGGGGCTAATGGGCGCCACCGGTCGGCTGCTGATTGGTCGTGCGCAATCCTTCCACGCCCCCGCAGTTATGGCCACGCAAGGCCCGTGGGCGGCCGCTGCTGACTGGTTGGTTGGCCCCAGTTGGGTTAGTTTGGACTGGATTCTTTGAAAATTCTTTGCCTGTTCTGCCGGGTTCTGGAAAATGTTAGCCTCTCTTTGCTTTTTCCTTGTCTGTCTTGGACTTCTTGTTCCTTTCGCCGCACGCCAACTCAAACTGGCAAGACTCCACCACGGAGCGCTATCTTTGTGTCCACTTCCAAGGGATCGATCGTGGATACGGTTACAGAATTTATCATCTCGTCGTGGGCATTATTATTATGATAATAATGATAAACTCATGTTGGGGACGTTGCCGTGACACATACAATGTGGGACAGTGCTGCATCAGCCTGCAGGCCCTTGCAGACCTGCCGATTGAGAGGCCAGGCAGCAGGGATGCGGAGAGCTCGGCGCCAGATCAAACGCCAGGCAGAGAGCACGCAGCAAGTCAGAGCAGAGAAGGGCAGAGCTGGCATCGCCGCATCAGGCCAGGATCGGAGCGATCTAGACGGTTGTGGCTTGGTGTGGGTCTGTTTAGGCAAGAGCACACTGGCCCTGTGAGTCTTGGGTGAGACCAGGCAAACGCCAGACTGGCGCAGTGTGCAACCCACTCTGCTAGTTGTCCGACGGTGCTGCGTTCTTTGTTTTCTAGAATTCTGCACAGGCAGCAGTCCAGATGAACACGGCATTCTATAGTCCGCTGCATAAGAAGTGCATATTCGTCTCCTTGCTTCGAGATGCACCGCCTGCTTGGCGATCCGCAGATCCTGCAGCCTCCATCCAATCAGCGACTGAGGCACCCCCAGTCAGGCCGTCGTGCACTTCAAGACTCTCCCTCTTTGACGCTTTGAACTTCAGCCTTTCAGGGACTGGCTCACTACTAACTACTACGGGCATCGATGCTTGAAGGATGATATTGTTGCTTTTCCTGTCGCAGCAGTTCGGCCCTCGGAAAGTCCCACCATAATGGCTTGCAGTCACAGAAGATAAAGCCAATCTTTCAGACTCAGCCTGCCCGACCCCAGTCTGGGTCAAAGGAGGAGCATAAAGAGATAAAAGCCTTGTAGGGGGCTGATTCAAAGCAATTGAATGATTCAGATGTCTTTTATCTCCGCCCGTATATATCTCGTGTCTCGTCAGTCGTCACCCGATCTATTTTCTTTAATGGAATTTTTTCGTTGTTGCCACCCCGGAGCTTCGGCTTGGCTGTGTGTCCTTACAAAAGCTGCAGCGGTCCCTGTTCCTGACTGTAGATGTGCTAATTTTTCTCCCTTGGATACACAAGCAGAGTCAGACACTGCCTCTTACCATAGCTTGTTTTCTGCGACCGCGTACTTAATGCCAACGTCTTCCGTGTTTTGAGCGATTTATCATCTTGACTCTCATCACAAGCAATCTTCCTTGCATTTTCTTGCAGGCTTCTGTCGCACTCGCATTGCATTGCATGATATCACTTGGTAAGTGAGATTTTCTGGTTGCAACAAAAATTGGACGGATGAGGATCGATGATCTTCAGGAATCCATGACCCATCCATTCCAGAGTTCGTTCCCTCTTCCTCCAAGATCCCTTGAGTCTCTTCAAACCCTCCAGCGAATGGAGATGTCATCATTCTCCTCCAATCGTCTTATCTGAGTGGGGCGCCGACCTCGGCCTGATAGGCGGAGAGCCCGCAAGGTTCTGGCTGGTGGTGGAGGGCTGTGATTGGACAGGGCCCCTCCCACTGGGACCACTAGCCCAGCCCAGACTAGCCTCGGGCTCAGTAGTAGTGGGCCCGCAGCAAGAGAGTTGGCTGATCAGCGCCATCACATCACTTCATTTCGCTCCCAATCCAGCTCCACCTCTTCTGAGTCTCTGACTGAGTGTCTGACTCTCTGGGTCCATCGCTCTCTCTGACCCTCTCTCACCCTCTCTCTGTTATATGCCTTCCCCTTCCTTGCAACCTTCCTCTTCCACTCTCTGTTTGCCCGCGTCATCTATTGTTATCCTTCCTTTCTCTCCTCCCTCGATGCTTTAGCCTTGTATAACTTGGGATGCGCTTATCCCACCAATGATCCATCTCTCTCGCTCCATCGCTCTCTTTGCCCTCACTAACCGCCCCCCCTCCTCTCCAGCCCTCGTCGCTACTCGCTTCTCCCCTTGATATCTCAACAATCACCCAGTTGTACCACTCCTTCCGCTCCTTCGGCTACTTGCATTCGATCCAAGCAAAGTGTCGCTTGCTGGTCAGCACCTCGCTCCCGACGACGTGTCTTGCACCTCTTCGCCGATCGATTGACTCCCCAGCGAGAAGGCTCACTCTCCCTAGTCTCGGGTAAGGGGGAAGAGTGCAACTATTTCACTCTTAAAATATATACAGACCAGGGGACGACCGCTAAGCGAGATGCTGAAGAAGAGATCTTTGCACCCTCCTCTTCTCTTCTGGCACAGTACCCCCAGTTCCACTCCAGAACTCTCTCCGACATCCTCGTCATCGGATACTGAGTCGGACGAGGACATGGACCCTTCTGGTTCACGTCCTCTCAGTCTGGCTGTTCCTCAGGGCACTTTCTGTCCCATGCGACCGACCCTCGATGAGGTGCTCGCCAACACGGCACCCGCTCCCTACACCCTTAGCGCTTTCATGGCCTACCTCTCGCAAAACCACTGCCTCGAGACTTTGGAATTCACGCTGGACGCGAAGCGGTACCGGGAAGCCTACGACAATCTCAGCCATCAATTAGGAGAGTATCCTATCGCAGCTGACTGCCCAGAGAGCCGGCATTTGCGTATGCTTTGGCAGCGACTTTTGTCTGCCTACATCCTCCCCGGTTCGCCGCGCGAGATCAATGTTTCGAGCGAGGTTCGCGATGACATCCTTCAACACGCCAACTCTTCGATCCCTCCTCTTCCTTCGATGCTTGACGCTGCGGTCAAACTTGTTCACGATCTGATGGAGGAGTCGATCTTCATGCCCTTTTTGAACGCCCACTCTTCATCCGCTCATGTCTTCCCTCTGTCGGAACCGCTTTTCCAGGAAGATGGCGGCGTTACAATTGTGTCCAACCCTAGTCTTGACGAGCACACAGTCAAGCGAGTCAAATCGAAAGGCGGCCACCTTTCGCCACGAGCTTCGAAAGAACTTGGTTCGCCAATTTCTACAAGCCCACCTTCTAGCCACCTCTCCCGCTCCAACTTCTCCCTCAACGCTGTCACATCTCTCGGAAAATCCTCTCATCGATCGTCGACCCAGCCATCAAGCACAGCCAGTGGTGATTCAGGATCGGCTGCCTTGACTGATGACTCTGGTAGTCTGCAGTCAAGTACTGGAGAGCCAATGACTCCTCCGACAACCCCACCTTCCAGTGAGCCCAGCATGCAAGCCAGCAGCCCCAAGAGCCGTGTCGACAACCCGTGGAAGAAGATGGGTATGAAGCTCGGTTTCAAGAAGCGCGGCAACGGCAGCCAAAGCATGCGCTACACCCCGGATGAATGACTAGGGCGTTCACAACGCTTCCGCGTTATTTCAACCTCCACCTCTCCGCTTTTTCAAAACAATATCTTTTTCAACAAACTTATAGAGCGTTACGACCAAATTTCGTACGACGATATCCCACCCACGATTTCTCTTCAGCCCCTTTCAACGGGCCTTGTCTGAAACGATACGAATGGACGGCGTAATGCACGGGCATTTTACCACATAACATACGGAAGCATCTTATTCGGCGTTTTATCGTGATTCACAGCGAGTGAGCGAGCATTCGGTTTTGCAAAAGAATAGATAGATTGGGTCCATGGTCATGGAAATGGGTAGGCTTTTTGCCTGGCGTTAGGTTTCTTTTTTTCTCTCTTGTTTCAAAATTCGGTGGTCCACATGATGCACGCATTGCATGGATTGCAAACTTCATCGGATCGGTCGGTTGATCGATCGATCCATCCGCACGACCTGGCCTCGACCTTGTCTCTTCGACATCAGAGGGCGGGTGCTGGCTGTTGCATTATATCATTTGTCACTCTTGTCTCTATACCAAGCATACACCCTTCTCACCTGTGTTTTAGTCAACATGGCATTGGCATGGCATGGCATGGCATTTATCTTAGTATACTAGTCTAGATACCCAATGTGTGATTACGATTTGAAACATACTTTCGCTCATGATCCTAGTAGATATTGAAGTCTCAAACGCGTAGTAAGATTACTGCCTGAATGCCGTGACGGTTAAGAGGAGTGTTCTATAACCCTACTCTTTGACCCCGTTCACAGTCACAATGCCATCTACACCAACCACCTGCCCGGCGAACTTATGAAGCCTCGCATATGGTCTCTGCTCCACAGACTATCGTCTGGCTCTTCACATTGAATATACACCCACTCGCTCCTATAAATCAAGATCCCGAAACAGATGAGACTTTCTCTTCTACGAGAATTGAGTCCGAGAGCATCGGAACAAGAACTCCATGCAATCTGATCTGGTCCGGCTATCTAGAATCACATACCGACTTTGTTCTTTCCCAGCCAGCCAAGCCTGACTTGACTGTCTCTTCCCCAACAGCCGATGAATCAAGCAAGATATCCCATTTCCCCCAGAATCCTCCCCAGTCGGCGAATATCTTTGGCCAGAAACAAAAACGATGCCACTAGTAAGTAACCCTATCCAACCCACCACAGCCAACTCCTACTCAAGCAACTAAGGATCAAGATTCGAAACAACAACCCTCCTCCCAACTTTCGTCACCAGCGCAGATCCCCCGCCCCCATCACCACCATCATCAACATCCCACCCACTCCCCTTCACAGCATCAATGTACCCCTCAAACCGCCCATCATTAAGGAACTCCAGAGTAGAGGACAGAGTACGCAGGACATCGACGCCCGAGTCCTGCTGCAAGTGGAGAACTCTAGACGCAAGCAGGGCATGCAGCCAGGCCTTCAGGTGTGATTTTGATGCGGAGGAAGAGGAGTCTACCGAGGTAGGTTTCGCTGAGCTAGGTGATTTGAGGAGGATCGTTGCGCGGATATTTCCCTTGCGGCGGTCTTGTGCGGTGAGGGAGAGGTAGAGGATGTATTCTTCTTCTTCGAAGAGCGTTGTAAGTTCTCGTAGTGGGAGCGATATCTCGAGGGAGCCAGAGGCTGGAGACTTTGTGGTTGATGAATGCGTGAGGAGGAAGTGGCGTAGGGATACGCCGATTTGGCACGTTCCTAGTCGTTCTGGTGATGGGGTCACCGACGAGGTAGGGGTAGAGGAAGATGAAGACGAAGACGGGTACCATCTTAGGACGCCCCCAGCTTCAAAGATACGTTCTTGCTTGGCGACTTGGGCGGGGTTCAAAGCTGATAGGAATTGCGTCTCCTTCTTCTCTCCCTGTCGCCCCTGCTGCTGCTGCTGCTGCTTCTTCTCATGCTGTTGGAATACGCTGCCGTGGCCAAAGACAAACTCGAAAAAGTCGGGGTCGGACGGTAAGAGCGTCGAGAAGACAATATTCGCCCGTTGTCTATTAAGCGTCGTCATCTGGACGGACCGGACGGCTGCATAGTTGAGTGACAGGTGTAGAGAGAGTAGAAGTATCAGCGTGATCCATGTCGCCGTGAAGCTTGTGATGTGCGAGACAACCAGGGACCCAACCAGCATCCCAATGAGCGAGATGACGGTTTCTTGAGAGGAGTCTTTCTGCTTGAGGTCAGTTTTACCTTTCACTCCCCGATGAAAAGGGCTAAAGAGAGACCGACAGCATTAACCTCCGCCAAATTCCCCCACCGACTAAAATGCGCACTTAGACTCGCCTTTGAACTACCCCCTGCAATACCACAGAGCGCCCTCAGTACGCCCGCACCACTAAGAACACTGACCCGCGCATAACCCGAGGGAATTCCAGGCGACAGACAGTCTAGCACCATAGCGAGGTCATTGAAGATGTCCGCCGCAAAGCGGTACATCTTGCACTCGGGCTCGAGGGCCGTGCCAACGCGGTGCGCGAAGAGAATTGTTGCGATGCGGCCGGATGTATCTTGCAGTATGTGCAGGAGCAGAGCGTTTGTTGGAGAGGCGGAGGCGTTGCCGACGCCGACGCCTGGGATTGGGGTTAGCTTTGATTTCAGTTATACGGAAGTTGTTACTGACCTTGTAGGACGGCTCGTGATGCTAGGAGGCCGGCTATGGAGCTGCTGAAGGCTTGGAGGGAGTCCTGATTTGGGATGAGTATGGGTTTATATGGAATGCGGCTCGGTGCTACCCACGAAGATCTGATAACTGGCCCGAGTTAGCACTTGCAATTTGAAAAGATGACTTGGTACTCACGGGACATAGTCATCGCTAACACTGTGAGGGTATCCAGCAGGAAGAAAGACATCGATCAAGAGACTTTGCAAAGAGCTTAAGGACCATGGTGTTGAGGCTGAAGAAGTATGCTGGATTTCGTCAATAATGCTTGATAAAACTGATACCGGGTATTGACCTCTATATCAACTCGGCCTGCAATTTGTTTCCCGTTGTTGCTGCTGGACGGAGCTTCCTGTGATGGTGCAGAGTAGATGTTTGTTGATGTAGGATTATCGAGCTCATCGACCTCGGTGAAGGTAATAGTTGTTTTACCTTTAGATGCCATGTCTATGATCACTTGAGTCGATTGTAATGACTGAGTTCATGTCCGTTCCCTCAATACCTCGAGTTCATGGAAGATGGAGTGGTAGTTGCAGGAGCGGATGAGGACATCTGTCGGAGCGACTGATTGGCGAACACGCGCTTATAGGGTTGGCGTAAGGCGCAGCACGTGTTTGCCTGCTCTTATACCATGGATGATGTTGAATAAGATTTACAGGTATATCTCGAATTACGCGGTAAGATAGTGTTTAGTCAAACATTGATTGTTGACCTAATTTAAATAGATATAGACATGAATGAGAGGACTTGCCTCGAGCATTCAAACTTTTCCAGACTTCACAAACTAGCCATCTATGACCTGTTGTCCTGATATCAAATATATCCCGCATGGTACGCGCCCAAAGAATAAAAACCGCTAAGTTCAAAGACTAGCAAACCGCCTGCGCCGTAAACACAAGGTAGGAAGAATGGAAAAGCATAAGGTCGCGGTCAAGCCGTGCCTTGGGTATAGTGCTGAGACTCGCATCACTGGGATGCTTTTGAGCCTCAAAAATCCCCTCGAATTCGGGGAGCGACCGTGGCGCGTCCTCTCGCGTCTCAAGCAAGCCACTTGTCCTTAAGTCTCGTCTCGACCATCATCATTGAATCATTCGGTAGAAGTTCAATCGTAAAATCAAGCGAAGAGGCTGGCACCGCCAGTCTCAATAGCCTCGATCTCGGCGGCAGTGTAGGGAGTGCGGTGGAAGCGCGCGGGAAGCTCGGTGCGGTCGAAGAACTGGCCCTCCTTGGGCTGAATGGGACCGAGAGAAGCGCCAGGGCTGCGGCCAACAGAGCCCTGGGTGAATGAGGCACGGCCGAGGGGGCCGTGTTGCTGTGCCTTGGCCCGGTAGGCAGCGAAAGAGTCGGGAAGGACACCGGTGGGGGAGGCCGGGTGAGCTCGGGGAGTGTGGTCAACGGACTCTGAAAATGAGTAATTAGCAACTGCACTTGGGCTGAATTCTTGCGAGACACTTACGAGGGACAGAGCGCTTTCCGACGAAGCGGATGAGGGGGGTGCGAATAGCGTTTCGGAGAGCAGAGGAAGCACGCATTTTGAAGGTAGTGGTATGAATGAAAAGTTGAATAAAAACGAATTAAGTTTGAAGCTGATGTTAAAAGGATTGCGAGGCTGGTATGAATGAGGAAGAAGCGAAATCTATATTTACAGCAGATGACTGAAAGGCGACTGAGAAGCGAGAGGACGGGAATAATGGAGAAGGAGAGGAGGAGCGGAAGCGAGGGAGGAGAGGGAGCAGAGGGCAAGATAAGTGAGTTGAGGTCACGGCGCTATCAGAGGTAGAGTGTGTGGTGTGATAATCTTTGCTGTAATACTTACCGGCCGTGTAACGCTGTTACCGTACACTAATGGCCGACCGCGCGGGGTGCTGACACTTTCGGGGTAAATCTCAGTCTGTAAGGCGTAACGCAGTAGTATCTGTACCGATCATCAGATGCGACTGCGGGCTTCTCCAACTGATTCCTGAAGGCAACTTCCGACTTACCTCGCGGATTTCCCTTCTCGCTTCGCCGGTGAGGAGTTGGTGTGGAGGATCGCTCGTCTCCCCCGCATGAACCTTTTTCTCTTGCCACTTGCTCTCCAGAAAGTCCGCAAGAGACCTGCATTTTCAGGAACAAGGGCGTGAAAGACAGCCTCCGTTGCGGGCTCCGGCGCTGCCAGTCGTCTCCGCTCTATCTCCGGATTCAGCTCCAATACTCTCACGTGATCCTCCGAGGAGCTCCGCCGAAACGGTCACGAAACGGCTGCAGGGATTGCCTCAACCCCGAGTCCAGTCGCACCATTTGAAACTGCAGGGCGTCAGCTTTGGAGATCCTGCAAGCATAACAGTCAGCACTAATTGGGAGGTCCGACATCGAACCATATCCGTCTAGAACCGCTCGATCTCATCCAGGCTTCGACGACTGCTCTTCCACCCAGCGCTTGACTCGGGAAACGTGGAATTAAGTCTCCGTTCCGACTTTTTCCGCTGGGACTTTCCCACCCCGACCGCAGTCCATCATCCGAGCTCCTCTGCGAACTTGTGATTGCCATTGGATCCGGGCGCCGACGGCCTTTGCTACCTAAAATGCACGAGCTATTGCTTTTCGCCTCGGTCCCCTCACACCAGCATCATGAGCTGTTGCAGCAGCTTACTGGCTTGACAGCCATGCAACCCCGCCACCGTCTAGAAAGGCGTTTGATCTTCAAGGCAACTAGGAAGCCTGGCCTGGTCAATGCCCGAGGCGGCGCCAGCCAAGGCGCTGATCTTGTCCGGCTAAACAAGATGCTTAATGGACAAATGTTCTATACGCAAGTCGTCGGCCCTATATCCGAAGCAGACTTTGATGCAAAGCCATCATCCGAGAACACGGATGCCCCCATGTCAGGGACGGCTGAAGCTGCAGGCAGCTCATATGATTATGACAGCCAATCATGGAAGCTCGAGTTTAGGGACATTCCGGAGGCAGGCACTCGTTCGACTATCACTGCTCGCTTGGCGGCCAGCGCGACTCTTCCTAAAGGTGATATTGTTACTCCTATGAGCGCCTGGGGCTATAGGTCAGTAAATTACCAATCACAGCCATTCTATGGCCTATGAGGTGGTACATGTGTATTGACAATCATCACAGTTTCGTCACTGAATACGTGGTCGAAGGAGATGCCTTCATCCACAACGACATTGTAATATTCTTGCACCGTGTCCTGCAGTATCCGAATCATGGGCAGGAACCCCATGAACCGCGGCGAGAGCTGCCTTCATACCGAGATCTAACGCCCTTGGAAAAGACCGGGGGTTACATCTTACAGGCTGCCATTACAGTCCAAGACGGCAGCAACCAAGAGTTGATGAGGACGGCCTCTCAACATCTATTCGGGCTCCGAGAGCAGCTCAAGTCAGCAGTCCGTCTTGAGCATGCTGATCGACTGTCCTTAGACACCCGCGCCAAATAGGTGATATTTGCATTTTCATATACCCCGGAGCATATCTCCAAGTATTTTCATGACAACGAAAACATCTTAAAACAAATAGAATCCCTTAATCTCAATTGGTGATCGTAGGAGCTGCTACAGCGTAGTATTTTGTTGGACCATGGTGCTGGTCTATACACTTCCCTTCATGGTAGAACATGTGACTTCGTGAAGTTCAAGTCGCGTCAGCGCGTCTTACGCCTACAATCAACTCAACTCATTCCGAAACTCACATCCTCTGTTCTCCACCCGTAAGATCTTGCTTAACTCTTTAACTGTGAGATTATATTTGCGGCAAATAATTGGAACTCTGTGATCATTCTCTCAATCCTCAGAATGCCTGGTGGTGGAGGTGCTCTCAAACGAGCAGCGTCACCAAAACCTATCTCACCACCCCCCCTTCGACGAAAAGCTGATACAACGGTGAAAAGTAGGTTCAATCTCTTGAAAAGCACTACCAAATGACCAATGTAGCTAATAATTTCTTGCAGAGACTGTGGCAACATCGTTCTTCACACCGGCCTCTAAAAAGAAGCCAGAGCCAATCACATGGAGGATCCACGACACTCTGATAGTCGGCAAGTTTTCGCCAGAGGCAAGCCAAGATAAGAAGCAGGGCTCTGAGAAACCTCGAGTAGCTGCGTTCGACTTTGTGAGTTGTTTCTGTCGACTTGTATTCGGAGAGTTCCGCAACTGACCTCACAGGATTCTACGTTGGTTTCGACGGCATCAGGGAAAAAGTTCGCTCTCAGCTCAGCTGATTGGAAGTGGTGGCATGAATCTGTTCCTTCAAAGCTTCAGAAGCTCAACTCAGATAGGTAGGTAGAGGATACCTACAGCTGGGCCCCAAAAATCTAATAGCAACAGCTACCATGTGACCATCATCTCGAACCAGAAACCCATCACTCTCAAGAAGGACAAGAACGGAAACGATTCAAAAAGCCTAACAAATTTCAAAGAACGAGTTTCGGCTGTTATGAAGAGTCTTGGTATACCTCTCAGTGTATATGCTGCTACAGAAGATGACGAATATCGCAAACCGAGAGCTGGGATGTGGCGCGAATTCCTTGACGATCAAGATCTAGATGTGACTGGTATAGATGCTGCGGAATCAATATTCGTCGGGGATGCTGCTGGGCGTCCAAATGATCACTCCTCTGGTGATCGGTAAGTCTTTGATTGCGAGTAAAAGCCAACGATTGCGCTGACAGCATAAAGAGGGTTTGCCGCGAATGCCAATTTACCGTTCAAAACGCCCGAGGAATTCTTTTTTGATGCTGCGCCTGAGCCGGTCGTAGAATCGTTCAATCCTTCGTTATACCTACAACCTGACGCTGTCGACGATGGTTAGTAATGAAAAAAGCTGCAGCTATGCCTTGACGCTGATGTTATTGTTCGAAAACCAGCACCGGCCTTCTCGCGGAAGAGCCCCTTGGAGTTAGTGATCTTCAGCGGCAGCCCAGCCGCAGGAAAATCGACCTTTTACTGGGAGTATTTGAAACCGCTGGATTATGAACGAGTGAACCAAGACATTCTCAAAACCGTGAGTTCGAAAAGCTGCTTGGTAAAAAAATCCAGGCTGACAAAACATTAGAGACCAAAATGCATTAAAGTGGCCAAAGAGCACCTTGCGGCTAAGAGGTCCGTGGTCGTCGGTACGTCTACAAATATCTAGCCGAGCCTAGTTCTACAGGAGACCGGGCTTCCCTTTTCGTGCAGTTCATGCAAACAATAATCCTTGCATCCCTGTCCGACATTGGGCGGCAATTGAAGCAATATTGTCATCCCAACCGCTCATCTACCAGCCATTACATCACGACATTGAAACCATCGAATGTTAGGTTTACGCCATTGATCGCTGACTGTTGGTTACAGATAATACAAACGCCGATGTAGCTACTCGAGCTGAATGGATCGGAGTGGCGAAGGAGCTCAATGTACCGATTCGCTGCATCTATTTCTCTGCGTCTCCAGCCATTTGCAAGCACAACAATGCAGTTCGTGCCGCAAACACCAGCCTCGTAAGTCACACCAGGTCAAGTCAAGCCTCGGCTTCCATTTCGAGGACCCTATCTACCCTTTCTGCATCTCCGAGGAGCAAAACAATGCGCCTTCCTCGCGGGACTACTGCACCTCGTACCGCCGAACCACTTCGGCATCATGCACTTCCTCCTCCTCAATTACATGCATCAAGCCACTATCAAGTCAGTCCGTCCGTCCTAACGAAGACTAGAATCCTGAATCCCGAAAGTCTCTCCCTGGTATTGCCTTTGGCGACTTTGGGCGCCGCTTCAAGGAGCCTACCCTCGACGAGGGCTTCCAGGATGTAATCCGCGTGGACTTCCGGTTTCGTGGTGATGTGGAGGCGAGGAAGCTCTGGGGGCAGCATTACGTTTAGATAGGGCGACTGTTTAACCCTTGACTCGAACCGAGGGGTCTACGTCTAGGCTTAAGTCTATTATTTTGGGCTGGCTGTTAAAGTTCGATGCCCCGGCCTAGACCTGTATAGACGGACTGACAGGGCAGGCTCGAGTTGCAGCCCAAATACGTAACCGAACGGCAGATTAGATCACAGACCCTTGGTTCCACGTCCTCTTTTAAAGAGAGAAAAGAAAAACATGATTATCTATCTATCTATCTATCTATCTATCTATCTATCCAAAGCATGCCCCAGTCGCAGCCGCAGCGACATGCTGTAACAGATGAAACTAGGTGCAGGCGCGGCCAATCTACTAGTTACTATCTCCCTACAGTCTTCTCCCAAATACCCCGAATGGTTCATCAGCCCACACCAGGCCCTCACTCACAACATCCCACCCGGAACCCAAGGAGCTCGAAAGCTCAAACCAATTCCTAAAACGCCACGCAGCACGGATGAAGTCGTGGAACGTTGCTCAACCGCCACTGCCATAGCTTCCTGTCCGCGGTGTAGGCAGTGTAGGCAGTAGACCTCACAGCTACAGCTATCCAGATAGTCAGCTCACATAATCAATCGACTCAATTGAATCGTACGGTCAAGGTAATGGTAATGTAGTATTGTATTCACATGTACGACAAGCGAATTCTAGAGGAAGGAAAGGGAGGGGAAGAAGGGAGAAGCTATGGCCTCTTTCTAGGTGGCTTGCTTGCTTGCTTACTGGCCTGTAAACCTCCGAGGGCGTAGGACTAGGTTGTGCGCCGGGTATGCGGCAGTAGTGGGAGTCCGATTCATGAATGTAGGCTGGATTGGGAATTGAAGGGGGGGGAGGCAAGGACACTATTTGATTGTGATTCTGGCCATTGAGATCTGCTGCAAGGGTCTAGTTGGGATGGGAAGATTACCTCTTTGGTCAGTGTTCAGAAGCTATGAAGCGAGGTTTGATCTGAATTATTCATGTCCATTAGGGATTAGAATACTATTCCTATTATATACAAGGTCGGCTTGCTTTGTGCGAGGAGCCAACGGCCCTATGAGGTACAGTGCTTCCACAAACTCGGTAGGTTTTCTCTCTTTTTTTCTCTTGCTTCCGGCCAGGCCTTCCTGAGTATCATAACAGGGATAAAAAGCTAAGCCCTTGCAAGCCGCTATCTTT
Organism: Aspergillus stella-maris; assembly: GCF_047715825.1. NCBI lineage: Eukaryota > Fungi > Ascomycota > Eurotiomycetes > Eurotiales > Aspergillaceae > Aspergillus > Aspergillus stella-maris. The sequence continues at coordinate 53,894 of NW_027396858.1, read as the reverse complement.
CATCTTCCAGCCACTCTTCTGAGCCCCTTTTGAACAGAAGGCTGTGGTTCATGCAAGGTGTACAAATGTAAGGAACGGAACTGGCACAACGTACATCGATTCGGATGTAGAGAGATCGTCCAGCGGGTAATCATGCAATAATAGAGACACAAAGGAAAGTGGTATCAAGTTCGTTAAGGAATGGACTGCGCGCGGCGAGACAGTAGTCGCCGGCACATGGTGGTCATCAGTCATTATTGGATCGCAGATCATAACGTAAAGAATGAAACATAAGGTGGCTGTATAAATGGCACAAGCATGAATAGAAAAGGAAACAGTTGGACATTAGTCATCACACGCTCGCTGAATAGCATGTTGAATCAGCGTTCTGAGAGGCGCGGACACCATGAACATAAGATGTTGTACATCCAAGCCTCTCAACTTGTTTGCTTTTTCGATGGAAAAAGCGGGGCCGTGGCGGTTTCGAAATTGGCGACGGTTCTAAACTCGAGATACCAGATCTTGAAAGAACCTGAAAAAGTTTCGCTTCAGTGACCGATCCCGACATCGCCCGGTTGCCGGCGCAATCTTCATGGGTCCGACAATCTCGCCATCGCCCAGCTCGGGGAACTTTTTGTCGTGCAGAGTTGGAATCTTGACTTGTTCGCACGGATCACGGTGGGATTCGATGGTGCTCAATATCGGTCCATTTTGTGCCTCGACCTGGAAGAGCATTGCGTTGTAGTGTCGCTTCCATTCACGGTTGATCGACTCCCATTTTTCTTGGGTCAAATGGTAAATCTTCGAGGTAACACCGTAATGTTCGCCGGTCCGAACCAAATGCTTGGTAAAGTTGCACTGTGCCAAGTCCCACTGACTTCGCAATTGCCGGAATGACTCGACATCGTAGACTTCCGGAACGTAGGGCTCAGGCTGAATAGTGAAGTTGGCGTGACCAAGTTGAATGGCCCACTCGTCCTTTGGATCTGATAGCGTCAAGGGAGGTATATCTCCTGATACAGTTCGGACGGTGCTTGCTCTCGGACGGTTGAAAGAAGCGATCGAGGGTTTGGTGGACAACGGCGGAGATGGAAGAGTGGCTAAGCGGTCCCGAAGTGCATTTGCATCTGGACTAGGATTCGAGACGTCGGCAACAGATGGTGATTGTAAGGGTGAGCTGATTTTGGATACGGGATATTCGTCGTCGCCCATGAATGGTGGGAGTAAAGGGGTGGTGGCTTGAGGAGCGGACTCGTCTGTGGTCTCTTGGTTTACTTTAGCGATGTCGATAGGAGCAACACTTGATTGGCTGAGGCGTTCTTCGAAAATTGTCCTCGCAGGCGAAGGAGGGATCTGAGCAGACTCGACCCAGCTCATCGGGGCTGTTGTGGTGGTTGGGCTGACAGCGAAAGAAGCTGAAGAATTGGCTCGAGACCGCATTTGTGGCGAGAAGGATTCTCCGTCGAGGCCGTCGGATCCCCGTTTGGACTTCCAACGATTTGAGATGGTGGATATCCGGGAGCCAATGCGGGAAAGGCCGTTTGCAGACGCATTGTCGGAACGCCTCTTCTTGGGAGAGTGAGCCGTATCCATGCCAGCGTCGGCCAAGTCGTAGCCGTCGCAAGTGCTTACTGTGGAGATGGACAGCCCTTGATCGAAGTGTTCTGCATGATAATTGTCAGTCGGAAATTTTATTGTTTAGAAAAAATTGCGACAGGAAAAAAAAAAAAGCAAACGAGGCTGGGAGCAAGGGCAGCATACGGAAGTATTCCTCCTCGAGATCCCGCGCGGGAAGCCCGCAGGTTTCCTCTTCTTTAACACCTGTCAAGGGGTTTCGCGACGCGATATCCATAGAGTTTCCATGGCCAGGGGATGAAACCAACGACGACGCGGAGCTGGAGAAACGCGTGTGGCCTTTGGCCGAAAACAAAGAGACCGCGGGTGAGACTGGAGTGGACGCGGTCAATGGCGACTGGGGAGGCTGGCGAGAGGCCGGTGAGACATCGGCCATTGTGTCGATGCTCTCGCGCCGTTTGGCCTCGAGAAGTTGTGAGAGCTTCAGCATTGCAAGGTGTGTGATGTATAGTTGTGACTCGAGATGGTGTAGTTTAGGTAGGTGGTAGTAGGTGTAGAGACTGCTCACGTGCGGCAGGTGCAGACAGACAAGAAGCTCTGATTCAAGGAAGTAGAGGCATGTCGCGAGACGTATCGAGTACGAGGATGTGAGTACAGAGAAGCAGAGTCTGTGCGAGAAGTGTCTGCAAGGGGAGGAGGCGAAGGGAAAAGGTATCAAGGTATAGTAGAGACAGGTAGGTAGAGCGTTGGGTAGATTGTGACTCTTAACACTCAACACGCGACGAGGCAAGACGTGGCGGTCTAAAAGGCAACGAACAGGTTGGAAGAAGAAACTGCGAAAGCTGCGGGCACCAAGCGGCAGGCGCAAGAAGGGAACGGTGACAATAAAAGAATATTATTGCCTGGGAAAGAAAGTAGAAGCAATCAGAGAGGACGAAACACAGTAGGGCAGCAGAGGCCGCAAAACGTGGAGCGTTGGCTGTGACAACTGGCTGGCAGCCTGACAGCGCAGCAGCGAGCAGGATCGGATTCCTCAGGGTGATTTTGAATTGCGACCCAGGATGGAGTTCCTGAAGAGTGTGCTGGAGGTGAGAGAAGGTGTGATACACACGCAGAAATCTCTTTGCTTGAAAAAAAGAAAGAGAGAGCGTGAGTAAGAGGAGGATCAGGACAGGGCCGTGAGGGCAGAATCCACCGTCCAGTCGCCGCCGTCCCAGGGTTCCGTTGCTTGCCACGACTGCTACGACTGTTCAGTGTTGAGGGTTGGTTACCCAGCCGTCTCACAGTGAGCTTAACCCGTGATAGCTTTGCGATTGACTTTCTACTTTAAATATAGACTATTCTTCAGTACATGTCTCAGACCTCATACTTCAACGTCGCAGCTGTCAACGGTCGCAACAATGACGCCGCCGCAGCGCCGGCCTGCACATCACAAATCTAACACACATCGAACCGACTGCCAAAACCCACCTTCTTCCCACAAATCGGACACTAACGCCGTCTAGACTCCGACCGACTCGACTGGTCCAACTCGTCGGGTTTCTCGTCGGCGTCGTGCGACCCATCGCGACAAAGAGCGCAAGGACCAAAAATACCATGAGCTATCAAATCACCGCCGCCAGCCATGACTGTCGCTGCAGCAAAAATGCAGAGGAATACGTCTGAAGGGACTGGTCGAGTCTTCAATTGACCTGCCAGCGGCCAGCGTCAGTGTGATCCCAAACGCCTGCGTCTCCGGGGGCGCAGCCAAAGCCCTGGTGCGGCTTGGGGTTCGAACTTTTCAAAGTCTGGGAACCCATGGTTTGTTCCCGGCGCCAGGGACTGTTCAGTTTCTCGATTTGGTAGGTCAATTAACCTGCTTCCAGCCGGTTGCCATGAGATTCGCTCATCGCCAGACGAATTATTAAGAACCAATTGCCTGGCCGGCTAATTCATTTTCTGGAACCGACGTCAAACCCACATGGCTGCAAAAGCGGCACTATGGTTCGCCTCATGCTTCTGGCTGAACCAAGGTTTCGACAGAACTCTCAAGGCGAGGCCCTGACAGCCACAGCAACGGCGAGACGGATGCGCCTTCCAGAATCCTTGTCCCGTGGATGACAGAAGCCAAGCCGAACTCGCACTGGAGTCTTGTTTTGGAGGCGACGGGAGTGGCTCTTTCAGACTTCTCACCCTCCACGACCTGAGTCGAAACCAACCGCGAGTCCGCGACCGGCGCCTCCATCTGCGTGTCTTGCATTTCTGGCTAATAATATAGAGGTTGACCATGGCGGACGGCTGTGAGACTGAGGCTTGTCGCTCTACTGGCCCGACCGCTGAGTAACCCGGGGATAGCTGTGCGTTAAAAACTAAAAATGCCAGTTCGCTTGGAGCAAGTAACCGATGATCCTAGCGCTGGAGAAGGATTTTAGACGCAGCATGACGACAATGACGACGATGGAGCTTCGGGGAGGAAACCGTTTGAGAGTTGAGACAAACCGAAACGTTTCCCGCGGCGTCTCTGGTGGTTATGGGTGGCCGTAGCTCCCGCAAGCGGTGATACTGTTCTGCTGGCCTTATCTGGCGGTCAGTCGGCCTTGAACACGAACAGTTCACAGTGCCCACAAGAGGACGTGTTTACTCATTGTGGTTTGTATACTCATTTGAAACTCTCTAGAAGACTAGTCTCTTACTCAGTCTAGCAATTGAACACCATGACATAACAGCGCAGCGTAGACTGCCACCACCGCGTTGACCGTACTCTGTACTCATTTGGAGAACCCTGTGGATCGTCCCCGCATCACGACATCCGCTGTACAACTCCAACTTCACCTCAGCAACACAGCACCCGCCTTCCAATTGATTCAAGGGGATGCGAAACCCGCAAAAGCTGCAACAATGAAGCTCTCTTCTATTGCTGCGCTGGCTCTCACCAGCTTCACCGCTCCCTCAATCGCTGAGCAACAGTCCCCGCTCTCTGCGACCTCCAACTCATCCCCCGAATCAGTCATCGACTCATCGCCCTTCCTCTCCCTCCACCGCGACCTCGTTTCGATTCCCTCTGTCTCCGGGAACGAATCCGCTGTCGGCGACTTCTTAGCTTCGTTCCTCGAATCGCACAACTTCAACGTCGTTAAGCAGCCCGTTCCAGGGCGCACCTCGCGGTTCAATGTCTTTGCATACCCGGCCTCCTCGTCGGCGCCTAACCCGTTCATCCTGCTGACGAGCCACATCGACACCGTTCCCCCCTTCATTCCATACTCCGTACACAAGGATGACTCTGGGAACGGCGACATAATTGTAACCGGCCGCGGCAGCGACGACGCAAAAGGCAGCGTCGCAGCACAAGTCTTCGCAGCCATTGAAACCCTTGAGTCGGACCCCTCCGCACCACTCGCCCTCCTCTTCGTCGTCGACGAGGAAGTCGGCGGTGCAGGCATGCGCGCCTTCTCCGCAAATGAAACACTCAACCCACCCCCGGGTTCACCCTCCGATCTTATCGGCCCGGGCTTTGAAACAGTAATCTTCGGCGAGCCAACCGAGCTTTCCCTCGTCGCGGGTCACAAGGGTATGCTTGGCTTCCACGTGCATGTGACAGGCAAGTCCTCGCACTCGGGATACCCCTGGCTTGGTGAAAGCGCGCTCAGCACCATCCTCCCTGCGCTCTCGGTCATCGACAAGCTAGGCGATACACCCGTTGAAAAGGGCGGTCTCCCCGCAAGCGACAAGTACGGACGCACAACTGTGAACATTGGCCATGTCGAAGCCGGTGTGGCTGCGAATGTCGTCCCCGCTGCAGCAGACGCAGACGTAGCCGTCCGTCTGGCGGCTGGAACCCCCGAAGACGCAATGGAGATCATTCTGAAGGCCGTCGCCAACGCAACAGACAACAACCCGAACGTCGAGGTTGAGTTCTCGCAGGGCCCCAACGGCGGCGTAGGCGGTTACGCCCCTCAGGATCTCGACACGGACGTCGATGGGTTCGACATCATTACAGTGAACTACGGGACCGATGTGCCGAATCTCAAGATCTACGAGGGCGCTGATGTGAAGAGGTACCTTTATGGGCCTGGCAGTATCTTTGTTGCTCATGGTGATCACGAGGGTATTACCGTTGCGCAGCTCGAGGAAGCCGTGAGGGGATACAAGAAGTTGATCTCTGCTGCTTTGGAGAGAGAGTAAGCTCCGTTTGCTTGGGCCCTTCGCAGTAAGATATAGTAGAGCATCCACTCTGTATATAGTTTTGATTATCATGTTTCGCGGACAGGATCGGTGTCCATGATCATGATTTAGTATGCGTGCTATTGTTACGGGTAACCATAGTTATAGTTACATCTTTACTCCATAGAGACCGACCTAGATTAGAGAAGACAATAGACAAGCAACGAATCTAATCCAACTCCAAAATGCATTCCTTACACACATAAAAACAATAAACGGACAGAGAAGCTAAAATATATAGATACATTTCAACCAGAGCCCTGGCCCTGGCCCTGATCACCGGCAGCTTGACCAGCAGCACCAACACCAGCACCAGCCTGAGCACCTCGACCACCAGCAGTAACAGGAACCCTCGGGGCCCTAGCCCACCCCGTAACCAGCTCACCACCCGTCTTAAACCTCGGCATGGGATGCGCCTCCGTATTAAACACATTATCCTCAAGACTAATAAAGTCCTTATCAGAGAATAGCAAATAGAAGTACTTGAGCGTCTCGCCCATCCAGAAACTCTCCATGTTATCCCTGTGCGGGGCCGGGATGGTATTAACGTTGCTCAGCGACGTGAAGCTCACGATGCGGTAGGTCGTTGCATCGCCGGCCTCGGTCTCGTAATGCGAGGACTTCTCGAGGATAGCCGTATGCTTGATGAAGGACTTGAACATCTCCCAGCCCCAGTGGCGGTATGTTTCGTCGCCTGTGATGCGGTAGAGGTAGAGGAGGGACTCGACGGTTTCGGGGCGCTGCAGATTATGTCTATCCTGAGTGCGGATGGTGATGTCGCTGCGCCAGGAGTCCGGGTCGGATTTGGATTCCTTGAGTGGGTAGAGGGGTTGCGAGTCGGAGGGAAGATCCTTGTCGGCTGGTTTGTTGTTGGCGCCTGCTGTTCCCTTTGCGAGTGTTGAGTCGGGGTAGCGATCTACTTCTGTGACGTGGGGTGTGTCGATTTCGAAGTAGGTGATTTCGGGGGCGAGGCCGGTGCGTGTCGATAGGTAGGTTGCCCAGCAGGTTTTCATGAGTTCCTTTGCGAGGAGGATTTCTTCATCCTTGCGACGGGTCCAGTCGGTGGACTTTTTGGCTTCGGTGAGTGGGAGGCCGCCTGTTGCGCCGAGGGCGATGGAACCTGGGAGGAAGCAGGCGAGGTGGTCCATTTTGGGTGTGAGGGGGCCATCGAGACCGGCTTGTCGTTCGCCCAGGACAGTCAGTTTGGCGTTCTTCGTGTATGTGATGAGGTGCTTGCGGATTCCGAGGAGGGCCTCGTCCCACATATCTCTGTAGATTTCCTCTGATGTCTGGAGGTACTGCTTGATAAGGTATTCTACTTTGGTCAGCACAGAGTCACTCAAGAGCATAATGCTTGAACGTACCATAATAAGAGTCGCCTCTGCTACCAAGGCGGATGTTGGCTCCCCTGAAGTTGCCCGTATCTGCGTAAATGAAAATAGGGAGAAGACCGTCTGGAGCCTGGTTTTGATCAACTAACTGCATCACCTTCTCGACAATGTGCCAGTACTCGGCCTCGCCTGTCAGCTTAGCCAGGTACTTGAACTCCAACTGCACTGTAGTTGCCTCGGCCGTGGAAGAGGCGCCGCGGTCAGAGTGTGATGGAATACCTATAGACGTGTTGAGGTTCACACTGGCATAGGGAATACCGGTAGCAGAGTCAAAAGCACCGAGCAATCTCTCCGCCAGATCGGTGGCCTTTTCGATATATAAGTCCTCCCCTGCGGAGCCGATGTCGTCGTCGGTGATAGAGGCAAGGTCAGGGTATGTTGTAGAGAGATAATGAGCGGAAAGAAGACCGCCCAACATGCGAATCGTCGTTTCAAATGTGTTCACGTCATGATCGGCGTCGTACGTTAGCGAATTATGGATCCATGTCCGCGCATGTTGTACTCGCGACGTGAGGTTCATGATCATCATCGTGTCCAGCGCATCCACAATTTGCCAGCCCATGCCACCCTCGACCATGTTCTTGCCCTTCTTCGCAACCGGGTGAAATTCATCAAAGCCTGCAAGCATAGTGTCAGTAAGAGGCCATCCCTAGGTAGACATTACGGGAACATACCCCAAGCGTACTGCTCGTACCCATCCCAACTGACAATGAAAGCATCTCGGACCTTCTCCCGACGAGCCTCCCAGTCGACATTCTTCAGCCGAATCCCATCATAAGGCTGCTCCGCTTCCACGTTCTCAATCCACCGCCATAGGGCCTCGCCCTTCGCTGTGTCAGGCGTCCATGGAACGCGATTTGGGTTACTGGACCCCGAAACAAAATAGTACAGGCTAACCAGGGCAAACACCAGTATGACACCCTGAAAGACCCTTCGCCGCCTGAGTCTCGGACCCGTGCGCCGCGGCGCAAAGTATGGCTTGTCCTTGTACATGGGGAGCGAGCGGTCGCCGGAGAAGAAGTTGTTCAGGTTGTTCGTAACTCCGGCCGGTTGGGAGAAGCCGTACCCTCCCAGTCCGTTAGCCCCGGGGCTGTTGCGGCTGGCCTGCCAGTATTTTTCCGAGGGCGAGCGCGACGCAGGGTATGCGGGAGTGCCGTGAGGGTTGGGGAAAGACATAGTCTGGTCGTCTTCCGTCCGCTCGAGTTCAAAGAGAGGTTATTGTCGAGGGGTGGGCCAAGGGTGCGGCATAGGTAAGGAGCGTACGGTTATTGTTTTTCGGTCGACCGATTTTCAATAAGAGACCGTATATTTTTTTCTGCAAGAAATACCAAGCACCGTTAGCAATCAGGGTGTTCCGGGGCTGCAGGGGGACCAGCTCGTGGGGGAGGACCGAGGAATAAAGAAAAGAAGCACCAACCATACAAATCTGCGCTGAGCCAGCCACAGACGGCTTGTGTAATGGCAATCTCCCACGCTCGTCGCAAAGGAGAGACTACCAGCAGTAGTAATAACAATATGTGTCCTGAATGAGTGTTTTGGATTGAGGGAGGTATAAATAAAGGACTCAAGTGGCCACTTGTTGTGAAGCCGTCCCCGGACTGGCCCCAATTGGCCGAAGATCACGTCGGCGAGCAGTCGCGTGGCTGGAACGGTACGGAGATCTGCTCCAGGATGCCCTGGAATTCTACACGAGAGACACGAAGTCTTACTAGGATTATCGTTGTGAAGACTTGGCTAATGCGATTGATTTGTAGATGACAGCGCTATTCCTTAACTAGTCTACAGCTTCTGGTATTCGAGCTTGCCTTCCAACTTCTTCGACTCGGCAACCTTGCGGACAGCCCTGTTGAAGTCGTCCTGGTTAATCGCATCTCGGTAGTCCTTGATTGCGAATAGACCACTGTCTCAATGTTAGTTCATATGTTTCAGAGCAAGAAGATTTATAGTTAACTCACGCTTCTGTGACCACGTTCCGGAGATCAGCACCGTTCAACCCATCGCTCATCTTCACAACGCTTTCGAAATCAATGTCGCCCTCAATCTGCACATTGCTGGTGTGGATCTTCAGGATCTCAAGACGACCGACCTCATTGGGGAGAGGAATCTCGATCTTTCGGTCAAGACGACCGGCACGGAGAAGGGCGGGGTCCAGTGTGTCAGGTCGATTCGTAGCCATAATAATTTTTGTCTTTCCAAGGTAGTCGAAACCGTCCAGCTGGTTGAGAAGCTCCATCAATGTTCGTTGGATTTCACGATCTGCCGAGGTACCTTCGGAGAATCGTCGGCCACCGATCGCATCGATTTCGTCCATGAAGATAATGCAAGGCTCGTGTTCTTTGGCGTATCCGAACATCTCTCTGATCAGCCGTGCGGATTCACCAATGTACTTATCGACAATAGCAGACGAGACGACTAAATCATGTTAGCGCGACCTCAAATTCGAGTCGTCGGGAAGCGTACCCTTCAAGAAGTTGGTCTCCATGGAGCTTGCCACAGCACGCGCCAAAAGCGTCTTTCCGGTTCCCGGAGGCCCGTAGAGTAATACACCCTTGGGCGGCTTGATACCTACACGCTGGAAGAGCTCGGGGTTCTTCAGCGGCAGCTCAATCACTTCACGCAGCTCACGGATCTGCTCGTTCAACCCACCGATACCAGCAAAGTTGACCTGCCCAGGGTCTTCCAGAGACATATTGTACACTAGCGGATCAACTTCTCTCGGCAGCATCCTCATTATCGTAAGAGTCGTCATATCGAGGGCAACACGGGTGCCTTGCTTCAGCTTCGCGCGGTCGACTTTTGAGCGGCAACCGACGACATATCGGGGTCCGGAGGAAGCCTTGACAATGACTGTTTATCAGGTCAGCATAATCGCGATGAAGATGGCAAGATGGAAAACATGATGCGGAGAACGTACATCGCTCTTCATCGAGTTGCTTCAACACCTCTCCGATGATCTGACCGACACTCTGCAGAGCCTTGATGTTTTCTTCTGATATATCAAACTCTCTCTGCAAGTCCTTGATGCCCAAGCGAAGTGTCTTGAGCTTGGCCTCCCATTCCCGGAGATCCAGTAGACTCCGCTTATAATCCTCCAACGCCTGCTCCCTCTCGGGATCAGAGGCACCGTTCATGGTGAATCGGGGTCAAGAGAAGTAGTTGATTGTCAGTTGTGTCCCAGTAAACCCGAGGTGTCCGATGGAGGGAAATGCTTGATGTTGCGTGAGTAATGGGTGTGATGACGAAGGTGCTGATTGAAAGGTATCTGGACTTAGCTTGGAGCTCGCCTGAGCTCACAGCCAGATACAGATCACATGACTCCGTGTTTATGCCTAATATTCCAGGCTTCCAGGAGTCATCCGCCGCAGTATCTATTATCCGGATTTCTCGCTCTCAGGCATTCAGGTGTCTACATGTACTTCCGGCAAACTCGTTTTCGTGCCTCAGTTACGCAATGAAATTGCCGAGTTATTGCCATGGCTTTTGGCACGAAACAACTAGAGAAATGAGGACCGTGAGACAACAGAGATGCTTCCAAACGTGGAATTCAGTCCCTTGACTATGGACAGCTCAACGGTAGATGCCTAAATAGTAGGCTCAGCCCCCATACTCAAATACTGCGGCATCCCTCATACTTCGGAGACGTAGGTTGGGAATGATTTGACCACGATGACCCCGGAAACTGTCGCCAACAAAGTAGATTGATCAATGTAAATCATTTAGACCTCTCTCACAAGCCTCCTTGCACCCGCCTTACCCCGAGGGTGTACGGGAGATCTCGCATGAGAGTGTCAACGAGGGCTCCTGAGCCAACAAGCAAGCAGAGACAGCCCCACCATCACCTTGGGAAGACTCGGAGGGACAGGCAGTGCGCTGAGTACAAGAACCAGCTGTTTCCATTTCAATTGTCAACCTCTCTGTAGCTCAGACTGCTGTTGTTGTTTTAGTCCTTTTGCCACTCCACGTCTGGTAAGTCCCATCTCTCTTCATCCACCTTTCTAGCTGTCTACATACAATCAACCCCACCATCCCACCACAAGCTTGACCCCTCCTTGTCAAGCAATATACCCAAGTCATACCATCACCGCTGTTCTGTTCTAGCACTGTTGATACATCGGTATGCACACTCCGCAATGTCTTGGTTCCAAGCATTGAGTCTATGTGGTCTCGATCCATCAGTGATTGACCGGATGACTCCATCGCTCACCTGTTGGCCATCAATCTTTTTGGGCCATCGGTGAACAGCCACCCCCCGCCTGCTAAACCGCACTCAACAACTCCGCCCTCTGCTATATTTGTTGACGTTTCCTCTTGCGAATTTTCTCCCTTTTCTCTCTTCTGACTTATACCTCCAGATTATCAAAATGGCCATCACTAAGATCCACGCCCGCTCCGTCTACGACTCCCGTGGTAACCCCACCGTCGAGGTCGACGTTGTCACCGAGACCGGCCTTCACCGTGCCATTGTTCCTTCCGGAGCTTCCACCGGTGCGTCTTCTCAAATACTCACTGGTTTTACATAAAGCAAGCGTTGCTGACTTGAATCGCAGGTCAGCACGAGGCTCACGAGCTCCGTGATGGCGACAAGTCCAAGTGGCTCGGCAAGGGTATGTTACGCAGTCTCAATAATTGACGCAGTCAAACAGATCTCTAACCATACTCCTCAATAGGTGTCCTCACTGCCGTCAAGAACGTCAACGAGACCATTGCCCCCGCTCTCATCAAGGAGGGCATTGACGTGAAGGACCAGTCCAAGATCGACGAGTTCCTCAACAAGCTCGACGGAACCGCCAACAAGAAGAACCTTGGTGCCAACGCCATTCTCGGTGTCAGTCTTGCTGTTGCCAAGGCTGGTGCTGCTGAGAAGGGTGTCCCTCTCTACGCTCACATCTCCGACTTGGCTGGTACCAAGAAGCCCTACGTTCTCCCCGTCCCCTTCCAGAACGTCCTGAACGGTGGTTCCCACGCCGGTGGCCGTCTCGCTTTCCAGGAGTTCATGATTGTCCCCGAGTGAGTCTTGCGATGTAGTCGTCAAACCAGGAATCCAAAGGCTAATTTCAACTAGCTCTGCTCCCTCTTTCTCCGAGGGTCTCCGCCAGGGTGCTGAGGTCTACCACAAGCTCAAGGCTCTTGCCAAGAAGAAGTACGGCCAGTCTGCTGGTAATGTTGGTGACGAGGGTGGTGTCGCTCCCGATATTCAGACTGCTGAGGAGGCTCTTGACCTCATCACCGAGGCCATTGAGCAGGCCGGCTACACCGGCAAGATCAACATTGCCATGGACGTTGCCTCCAGCGAGTTCTACAAGACCGAGGAGAAGAAGTACGACCTCGACTTCAAGAACCCCGACAGCGACCCCTCCAAGTGGCTCACCTACGAGCAGCTTGCCGACCTCTACAAGTCCCTTGCTGCCAAGTACCCCATTGTCTCTATCGAGGACCCCTTCGCTGAGGACGACTGGGAGGCCTGGAGCTACTTCTACAAGACCTCTGACTTCCAGATTGTCGGTGATGACTTGACTGTCACCAACCCTCTCCGCATCAAGAAGGCCATCGAGCTCAAGTCTTGCAATGCCCTCCTCCTGAAGGTCAACCAGATCGGTACCCTCACTGAGTCCATCCAGGCTGCCAAGGACTCCTACGCTGACGGCTGGGGTGTCATGGTCTCCCACCGCTCCGGTGAGACTGAGGACGTCACCATTGCCGACATCTCCGTCGGTCTCCGCTCCGGACAGATCAAGACTGGTGCTCCCGCTCGGTCCGAGCGTCTGGCCAAGCTCAACCAGATCCTCCGTATCGAGGAGGAGCTCGGCTCTAACGCCATCTACGCTGGCAGCAACTTCCGCAAGTCTGTCAACCTGTAAATGCAGATACGAAACCACCAACCTTTCAAAGCTCGAACTGGTAAACTGAGACTTGGTCAACAGCCGTACACTGCGTTGTCTGAAGAAAGGTGACCAGGGAGAGACGTTTATGATGACGAATCTACTAGCCGATTAAATGATATAAAGGCCTAATGAAAAGTTCCGAAATCAACTCAGTAGAGCAGCTGTATATATCCTTCCACTTAGACAATTCAAAGTCGGTCTCTGTATCCGTAGTCGGAGTCGGTCTTGTCTTTTGTTCAATGGCCTGAGACAAGCCCTTGGGCACTGAACACGTGACTCATCACCTGCCCCACCGGAATCATCGACCAGGGATGCGGGCAAAAGAAAGGACTTTTGCCCACTCTCTTCCCTAACGATTGTCACTTCATCCAAGACGTATCTCCCCTCGGAATCGACTCGTCACTAGCCAACGACTTATTCAAATTCTCTAGCCTTCCACATCAATCACCGCCATCATGCCGCCATCCAAGTGGGGTAAGTCAAAAATATTCACATTCTCACGTTTGCCCCGCGGAGTGCTAATATTGAATCTCTATAACAGACGAAGAAGAGGAGGACAGCGTCTCCCCTCCCCCCGTTGCTGCCCGCCGCAGATTCGACGACGAGGAAGAAGATGATGTACGCTCTACCCTTCCCTTCCCTATCTACACTCAAACCCTCTAAACATACTTTTTTCATATGTAGGTGCTCGACTCCTGGGACGCCGCCGAAGACAGCGAAGTCGAGCGCGAGAAAGCCGCCAAGGCCGCCGAAGCAAAAGCCAAAGCCGACGCCGAAGCCGCCGCAAATAAGAAGAGCAAGGCCCAGCGGATAGCAGAGCACAAGGAGACCCGCCGCCGGGAAGCCGAGGAGGACTCCGACGACGACGAATCGGAGGATGAGGCCGATAAGCGCGCGCGCCTGCGCCGCACAGAGAAGGACTCTGACCTCAAGCACGCGGAGGACTTGTTCGGCGACGTTGACCTGAACCGCAACCGTGGCAAGAACAAGAGTGTCGTTGTTAACGATGCCTCTGGTGACCCCACGATGGCTATTGATCTCTCTGCTATGCCGCTCTTCAAACCCACGACGAAGGACCAGTTCGCGAAGGTCACTAGCACCATTGCGCCGCTGCTTAGTCTGCAGGCTAAAAAGCCGCAGTATGCGCTTTGGCTGCCTGAATTCACGAAGGCGCTTGCGAAGGAGATGAACAGTGGTGATATCAAGAAGGTTGCCTCTGCGCTGACGACATTGAGCAACGAGAAGATGAGGGAGGAGAAAGCCGCCGATAAGGGCGGGAAGAAGACCAAGGCCGCAAAGACAAAGGTCTCGCTTGTCGCGCAGAGGGATAACAAGATTGAGACGACGTCTTATGATGATGATGGGATGGATGATGACGATTTCATGTGATTGTTTTTTACTTTTCTTCTCTTTCAAACACCCCTTGCTTCCATCCTTTATGTCATTGCTCTGCATATTTCTGCCCATCTGCTCAGTCTTACCCGCGCCAGTCAAAACTTGAAGTCTAGGTTTCATAGATCGACAATTTTTTTTTTGCTCATCGTCCATCTCTTTCTTGTACAAAGTCCACTTGCACATACCCGGTTCTTTATCATGTCAGCACAAGACGCAGCGTATATGGGAACTGCAATGCTATAGAGTCTTCTGTATTCGGGCTCGCTCCTTCATCATTTCTGTCTCCACTTGTATATCACTTAGTGACCATGTTATGTGTTTAAGCGGAAATCACAAGGATACAATGAGACATCTATATATGCGATGCTAGAAAGCAGGGCCGCTTAGTTTGCGAAAATCTTTATAACCCGGCTCAGAAATATTATGATGCCGAAAGACTTGAACACGAAGATGATAGAATCAACTACTTGGATTCGAATATGCGAAGCCTAAGGCTTCGGTAGTATGGGAAACGACGAGGAGAAAGGGGCAAGTGGGAAGCAGTGGAAGACGATAAGTGGAAAGACGTGAACTAACACATTGTATCTTGCTGGGGTGGGAATAAAAAAGAGAGAATAAAAGAGAGCTAGATAAGTCCACTCCGCCCCTTTCCTCCGCTCTCCGAACGTCAAACTCCGCTGGTTGACCCAGATAATCCCGAACAAGTGGAAGATAAATGCCGGTCCAAACCTGTCACACAGCTAAAACAGACCTTCGCAAAACAACTATCAAGGGGGGTAAGTCGACCGTCCCTGACGGAACGCCGAGCACATAACACGGTTTTTTGATACAGCAAAGAAGTAAATTGACGGGTTACCGTGCTTACGACTCGGGGGCCTTGGCCTCCTCAGGCTTCTCCTCGGGAGCGGCGGCGGCCTCCTCCTCAGGCTTGTCCTCCTTAGGGGCGGAGACGTTCTCGGGCTCGTTACCGTCGGATGAGGTCCAGAGAGTGAGGTTGTCACGCAGCAACTGCATGATGAGAGTGCTGTCACGGTAGCTCTCCTCGGAGAGAGAGTCGAGCTCGGCGATGGCGTCATCGAATGCCTGCTTGGCGAGGTGGCAGGCACGGTCGGGAGAGTTCAGGATCTCGTAGTAGAACACGGAGAAGTTCAGGGCGAGACCGAGGCGGATGGGGTGAGTGGGAGTAAGCTCGGTCTGAGCGACATCGGTAGCGTTCTGTCACATGTGATTAGTGTCTAGTGTCCGAAGCAATGTCTCCAAAAAAAAAAAAAAAAAAAAAAAAAAAAAGTTTACCTTGTAAGCCTCGTGGGCAGCAGTAGCGGCCTCTTTGCGTCTGCTGCCAGAGGCGAACTCAGCAAGGTAGCGGTGGTAGTCACCCTTCCTGTTCTTAGAATCAGTCGCTAGCCCTTCACGTACTATTATGGATAAATGGAACCGTACATCTTGTAGTAGAAAACCTTGGACTCGCCAGTCTCGGCCTTGGGAATGAGGGTCTCGTCCAGGACGTTGAGAACGTCCTGGCAGACCTTCTCCAGCTCGGTCTCGATCTTCTGGCGGTAGTCGTGGATGATGCCAACGTGTTGCTCAGAGCCCTTGGACTCCTCCTTCTGCTCGATGGAGGAGATAATGCGCCACGAGGCACGTCGGGTACCGACAACGTTCTTGTAAGCGACAGACAGAAGGTTACGCTCGTCGACAGTAAGTTCGCCTCCGATCTGAGACCACGTCAGTTATTCGGAACGCGACAGGCAGTGTTATTAGGGATAAAAGTATCGAGGGCTCCGATATCGAAGGATGCATACCTTGGCGACTTCCTATTGAATATATTAGTGGCGATGTCCATTGTATGTGAGAATCATAGTGGGCGCTTAGCAACTCACCTTCATGTACGTGACCATCTCTGTAGCGGGACGCTAATTAGCACTGGGGACACAACTAGCAACGGCTAGAGAGTGATATCTTACCATCGTAACGTTCGGCCTGCTCGCAAAGGCGGGCGAGAAATGTCTTGCTAGAGAAGGAGGACGAATGTTAGTACAAGGCTTATCTGGGGCATCTAGAAGTCTAGACCCTTACTTCTCACGCTGTAACAAGCAGAATATTGTTAGTTAAACGAGCAAATCCATATGAAAAGAAACTGTCCAAGGCATAGCTAAGAGGGTTCAAGGATGCAGGGCAAAGGCACGGGATAACATCATGGTGCTCGTGCTGGACTGATAACACCGGACGGGGGAGGGGTTGGGCCGAGCATAACATACCTCAGAAGTCATGGTGAACGATTAGAGAGGATTTGGGAAGTAAAGAAGGCAGGTGGAGATGTCGAGGAGAGATAGATGAGGCTGAAGAAGCGAAGGAGAGAGCAAGAAGCACAGAAGCAACAGAGATGACGAGAGAGTTTGGCAGATGCGATCGTACAGCGATGGAACAACGGTGAGGTGACGACCGCCAGACAGTCCAGTCCAGCTTTAGCGAGAAAGGCGCTGCCCATTCATTTGTTTGTGTTTGCTCTGTTTGCTCCTGCGCCGCAATGAGGGGCTTGTGCCTGAGGCAAAAAGAATGGCACATGACATGTCTACAATTTATCACATGACAGCATCACATGATATCGCCTTTGATCCTTTGTTTTTGTCTATCCTTGTAGTCTACCCTCCTCAAGCAGCCTGGGCTACTAGAAGAAATAGTGGAACACGACGTCAACAGGCAGAGTGCTGGGTAGCATCACGCTGACGATCTCATTTCAGTTGTCGTCTACGGGGCGTCACTCATACCAGAAGTACAGTGCAGTCTTCTACATCTCAGGGCTACTGAAGACTACGTATGTCCTGCAGGGCTGGAACCTGACGCAGTTCAGCGGCATATCGTGGAATTCGACCCATCGAGAAGTCCACAAGCTCATCATGGTCATCTTTCTAAATGCGCCTACTGGTCTTGACCGTGTTGAGAACCACTTTGATTTGTCTTGGTAGTGGATCTGCTACAAGGCATCAGCATTTCTTGCAGCACCTGCGGACGATCTGGTAATGGTATAACCATTTTGAATACAGTAAGGGATGAGATGGACATATATTCTCAGACGAAATGTGTTCGAGAAAGCTGTTGGCGCGGGTAGGGACAAGCCCAAATAGACGCTCAATATGGCAGGCTGCAATCTGTTCTTGATAGTTGGTTTAAGACGCTGGAGACATCAAAAAGCATGGACCAGGTCTGGGTAACAAACTGTTCAGCCCTGTAGTTTGGTACCGGCAGTTACCCGGCTTAGAAAAGAACACGTTTAGTGCCTGGCGCGTTGCCGTGAAGTTGGAGGAATGATAGTACATATCGCGCTCAGGGATATGTACGCACTGGTGAAAAGGTCGGTGAATCCCATCGGCAGAAATATTTGCAGCAACATGATAATATCTAATAAAATAGAAGCCAGGTCTGCCGTCAATGTGACTGGACTGTAGATACAAGTAGTTTTGCCTCCAGGGTCCATTTTTGTCTTCTAGATCTTTCCCGACTGGGATTCTCCAACCTCCGCCGCCGCCCCGGCGCTCACTAATTCACGGTACCTATCGCTCCGGCCACCTGTCCTGCCTTGAGTTTCAGGTCCGGAATTCTTCCTTCTTCACCCTCCTCTCCGCTCTTTTTCTTCCCTCTGCTCGCCGGTCTTGGTCAACTATTAGGTCTTTATAGTCGGCCATGGAGCAGTCTTTCCTTCTCTCGCCGTCGGAGGTGCTGAAACACTTCGACGTTACTGAGCGCGCTGGTTTGTCTAGCGCCCAAGCCTCAAAGTCACGGCAACAGTATGGCCCAAATGGTGAGTTATATGTTCAGCAGGAAGGAAAAGCGCCCCAATAAACTAATCTGTCTTTCTTATTCGCTAGCTCTCGCGGAAGAACCCCCGACCCCTCTATGGGAACTCATACTCGAACAATTCAAAGACCAGCTCGTCCTGATTCTCCTAGGATCTGCGGCTGTTTCTTTTGTACTGGCTCTTTTCGAAGATAGCGACGATTGGACTGTCTTTGTCGACCCCGCAGTTGTACGTATTCGTCCAGTTTGTGTACTCTTTGAAGTTTGGTTTTAACGTGTATCGCGCCACTAGATTTTGACCATTCTCATTCTCAATGCGATTGTTGGCGTAACCCAGGAAAGCAGCGCCGAGAAGGCGATTGCAGCTCTACAGGAATACTCTGCGAACGAGGCTAAGGTTGTCCGAGATGGTGCGGTTCAGCGCATCAAGGCCGAGGACTTGGTACCTGGAGATATTGTTCATGTTGTAGTTGGAGACCGCGTCCCGGCCGATTGCAGACTTCTTGCCATCCACAGCAACAGCTTCCGCGTTGATCAAGCTATCCTGACTGGTGAAAGTGAGAGTGTCGGCAAGGACACTCGTGCGGTCAATGACAAGCAGGCTGTCAAGCAGGATCAAATCAACATGCTCTTCTCTGGTACCACCGTTGTCAACGGAAATGCCACGGCTATTGTTGCCTTGACTGGTTCATCAACTGCAATTGGTGATATCCACGAGAGTATTACCTCTCAAATCTCGGAGCCAACCCCGTTGAAGCAGAAGCTCAACGACTTTGGTGACATGCTCGCGAAGGTCATCACCGTCATCTGTATTCTCGTCTGGGTCATCAACTTCGAACACTTCAATGATCCCTCCCACGGTGGCTGGGCTAAGGGTGCTATCTACTACCTGAAGATTGCTGTCTCCCTCGGAGTGGCCGCCATTCCGGAAGGTCTGGCCGTCGTCATCACCACCTGTTTGGCTCTTGGTACTCGCAAGATGGCCCAAAAGAATGCCGTGGTTCGCTCATTGCCTTCCGTTGAGACTCTTGGAAGCTGCAGCGTCATTTGCTCTGACAAGACAGGAACCTTGACTACAAACCAAATGAGTGTGGAAAAGATTGTCTATTTGAGCCAGCTTGGAACCAACGTCGACGTCATTGATGTTGAAGGTACAACCTTCGCACCGGAGGGCAACCTCTCTTCCAACGGCAAGGTTGTTACCAACTTGGCTGCCTCGTCTTCCACCGTACGACAAATGACCGAGGTCATGGCTCTTTGCAATGCCGCTGCAATTGCTCACGATGAGAAATCTGGCACATTCTCGTGCATTGGTGAACCCACTGAAGGGGCCCTGCGTGTTCTTGTTGAGAAGATTGGTACCGAGGATGCGACCACCAACGGTAAGCTCTTCAGCTTGCCTGCTTCGCAGAAACTGCACGCTTCGAGCGCCTACTACGAGGACAAACTGCCCCTGCAGGCCACTTATGAGTTCTCGCGCGACCGCAAGAGCATGTCTGTTCTGGTTGGTACCGGAAGTGATCAAAAACTCCTTGTCAAGGGCGCACCCGAATCCATCCTCGACCGTTGTTCCCAGGTTCTTCTTGGATCAAATGGCTCCCGTGTTAACATGACCAAGGCTCACTTTGATCTCTTGTCTGCTGAGGTTGTGGAATACGCCAACCGCGGTCTTCGTGTTATTGCCTTGGCGAGCGTTGATGATGTTGCCTCGAACCCTCTTGTCCGCAAAGCCACAACAACTGAAGAATATTCCCAGCTGGAACAGAAGATGACTCTTATTGGCCTTGTTGCGATGCTTGACCCTCCTCGTGTGGAGGTCGCCAGCTCAATCAAGAAGTGTGCCGAAGCTGGTATCCGCGTGATTGTCATTACTGGAGATAACCCCAACACTGCCGAGTCAATTTGCCGTCAGATTGGCGTCTTTGGCAAGGACGAGGATCTTAAAGGCAAGAGCTTTACTGGGAGGGAGTTCGATAACCTTTCCCACAGCGAGCAGCTCGAAGCCGTCAAGAACGCTTCCCTTTTCTCCCGTACCGAACCGGCTCACAAATCCAAACTTGTCGATTTTCTGCAATCGCTTGGTCACGTTGTCGCCATGACTGGTGACGGTGTCAACGATGCGCCCGCTCTGAAGAAGTCCGATATTGGTGTCGCTATGGGTACTGGTACTGACGTGGCTAAACTCGCTGCTGATATGGTTCTTGCGGATGACAACTTTGCAACCATCACTGTTGCAGTTGAAGAAGGTCGCTCGATCTACAGCAACACTCAGCAATTTATCCGGTACCTTATCTCTTCCAACATTGGAGAAGTCGTTTCTATCTTCTTGACCGCCGCCCTGGGTATGCCCGAAGCTCTTGTTCCCGTTCAGCTTCTTTGGGTCAACCTGGTGACCGATGGTCTACCCGCCACTGCCCTGTCCTTCAACCCCGCTGATCACGACGTGATGCGTCGGCCCCCGAGGAAGCGCGATGAAGCTCTTGTTGGCGGCTGGCTCTTCTTCAGATACATGGTCATTGGTACCTATGTTGGTGCGGCTACGGTCTTTGGCTATGTCTGGTGGTTTCTCTACAACCCTGAAGGCCCTCAGATCTCTTTCTGGCAACTTGTAAGTCCGGCGCTTGGTCTTTCCTCGGACGTATTTCACTAATCGGCTGATAGTGCCATTTCCACAAATGCTCCACCGAGTTTTCGGAGATTGGCTGTGAGATGTTCGGCAACGAGATGTCGCGCTCTGCATCGACCGTTTCTCTTTCGATCCTCGTAGTGATTGAGATGCTGAACGCGATGAACGCCCTCTCGTCTAGCGAATCTCTCCTCACTTTTGGTCTCCGCAACAACATGATGCTCGTTTACGCCATCATTCTCTCAATGTCTCTCCACTTTGCCATCCTATACATTCCCTTCCTGCAAGGGCTGTTCGCGATCCTTCCATTGAACTGGACCGAGTGGAAGGCGGTCTTGGCCATCAGTGCCCCTGTGATGTGAGCGCCCTTACTTCACCCCGTTACTATCAAGTATAACAGACTAACGTTTTTTGGCAGTTTCATCGATGAGCTTCTGAAGGTTGTGGAGCGTCGTTTGTACAACATTACCGTCACCGTCCCTGTCGAGTTGTCGAATGGCGTGGCGAAGCCGAAGAAGGCATAGATTTTGCTTGGTGTGTGACTTCCAGAGTCAGTGGGCGTCTCTGTGATAGATCTAGACATTGGGGCCTCGACATCTGGTCCTTTTTTATTTTTTGGACAAGTTATGCGTGTATGTATCATGGTAGATGAATATATATCCGAGAAGAATGAATTTTGAATCGAAGATTGTTCTAGCAAATAGACCCTGCCATTGCGTTGTTGCTTGTCGCCTGATTGGGATTGCCGACCTCCTAGCGTCCTCATTCTTCGAGAACGTTCATACCATATTTCAAGGACGCCTCTCAATATGGATTTAGCCGACTGCTCAGGCTCAATTGGATGCTTATGATCTGATTGGGCCATATTTGCCGCGAATACGACTGCCTCTCCTCTGGGATTCCTGATACTTTGTGGGAGGAACGGTTCCTTCGGGAGATCTCACGGCGAACCGAGTCTTCAGAAAAAACATTGTTTCCTGCCACTTTCAACCACCTTGAGGGCATCGGTATATCGGATATTCCAACCAGCACAAGAAAGCCCCGAGATCAACCGCTCAGTCAACCGGCAACAAACCCCACAATACTTGGACAGGGTGTGATCGTGTCAGGCCACTGCATGTAACGGCTCGCTCTAGTGGTGGATTTTTGCCGGCGATCTTCCCCAGACTGGATGGAGTCGCTCGCTGAAGGATGTCTGGGGTTAGTGCCACCGATCATCCACTTCCACCAGTGGTGACCAACTGACTACAGCCCAATTCTACCCCATACTGCGAGGGCCGCGTTCCAGACGAAGGGAAATGAGGAGAAGGGGACCCATGCTGCCATGTGCTGCGTCGAATCTATTGGTGACCCAAGAATTGCACCCACATGGAAGCATGCTGGTGGTGATAGCATCCTGAGCTAGTTACTCTTATGATGTTGCACAAGCCCAGCGCAGGGCTACATAAGGGTCCTGGGATCAGCTGCTTTGCTTTCTGACACCGTTCGTCTTTTTCTTGCGGGGAATTGGTACTGCACAATCAGTCGCACTGCTGCTGTCAGGATAACACCCTCTCGATCGCCCGAGGTCACTCGATTACGGTCTCATTGACGAAATGGGGTTCCTCCGCTTCTTGAAGACCCGATCTGGGTTGCGGATCGACAATAGCAAGACTACTTCTGCGGCGACTTTGACCCTGCGACAGAGTCTGTGGCCTTTAATTCTAGTCACCATACTTTTCTTCCTTTGGGTATGCTACGAGAAATTCAAGCCACTTCAATTATATATCTGACTCGGATGACCAGGGATTCGCTTATGGGCTGCTCGATACCCTTAACAAGCACTTTCAGACTACACTCCATATTACACGAACGAGAAGTTCAGGATTACAAGCCGCATACTTCGGGTATTAACCACCAGATGCCTATACATCTTCCCACTCAGAACACTAAGTATTAATCCAGTGCCTATCCTCTTGCTTCCCTAGGCTACGCGAACTGGCTTCTCCGGCACTATGGCTACAAACTTGTCTTTATCTTCGGTCTGGTACTCTATGGCATTGGGGCACTTTGTATGTGGCCAGCCGGTCTCAACCAGTCCTTCGGCGGCTTTTGTGCAGCTACTTTTGTTATCGGTTCCGGCCTTGGTTCTCTTGAGACTGCAGCAAACCCGTACCTAGCAGGTAATCTTCCCACTGTTCGTTTACTAAGCCTATACTAAGAAGTGCAGTCTGCGGTCCACCAAAATACGCCGAAATCCGAATCAACCTCGCCCAAGCCTTCAATGGCATCGGCACTGTCGTTGCACCAGCCCTAGCCTCGTACGTCTTCTTCACCGACACCGACGACAACGTCAATGCTCTCAGACGCGTGCAGTGGGTATATCTTGCGATCGGAATCTTCGTCTTTGCTCTGGCTGTTGTCTTCTTCTTCTCGACCATCCCCGAAGTAACGGACGAGGATATGGCATACCAAGTCTCAACAACGCACGTCGACGAGCAAGATAAGCCCTTCTGGAAGCACTATAAGTTATTCCATGCTACGTTCGCCCAGTTCACTTACACCGGTGCCCAGGGTAAGCACTTCTCATACTGTATCTCCGGCTGCTCTATAGAGATGAAAGGACTAACCTGAGATTCTTCTCAGTCGCCATCGCATCCTACTTTATCAACTATGCAACCGAGACCTGGCCCTCGGTCTCTGCAGCCGACGGCTCAAAATATCTCGCTGGCGCCCAAGCAGCATTCACAGTCGGCCGATTCGCTGGCGCCTTCTTAATGAAATATATCAGGCCTCGCTGGGTATTCCTCGCCTACCTCTCAGGCGTAGTCGCTTTCTGCGCCGCATCAATCACGCAGAAAAAGCAAAACGGAATAGGTACGCTGCCTCGCCCAATTACCCCCTCCTAAATCAAACCAGTTAGATTTACTAACGGGTCCCCCAAAGCAATGCTCTACCTAACCCTCTTCTTCGAATCCGTGTGCTTCCCCACCATCGTCGCGCTCGGAATCCGCGGTCTAGGCCGACACTATAAGCGCGGCTCAGGCTTCATCGTCGGCGGCGTGTCCGGCGGCGCTGCAATCCCGCCGCTTCTAGCGCATGTAGCTGATATGCGCAATGATACGGGCTTTGCGTTTATTGTGCCTACTATGTTTATGGTGCTTGCTTGGACTTATGCTGTTGCTGTTAACTTTGTTCCGAGTTATAGGGAGACGGTTGATAAGGTTGGGGATAGTACGGTTGGTTTGACGGAGGGGAATGAGGGGGTTGTTGGCGGTCATGAGGAGAAGGATATTGAGGCGCTGGGGGAGAAGGGGAGTGTTGTTCATGTTGGGTAGATGGCAATTTGTGGGTGTTTGGGTTGCGCAGGTGGTTATTGTTATGAGTTATGATTTGATTTCAATCAATGTGAGCAAAGAAATATATTTTTGGTCATTCCGCGGAATTCCTCCTAGTATATCCCTATACTTCCACAGGCCCGAATTACCGTTACCGGGTTATGAAGTAATGTGTTACCCTGTTGATATATATACTGTGGAAACAACCGATAATTTATACATTCATATTCTATGATACAATAATACAAGAGATACCTACACCAGAGAGATAGAAACACATCACAAGAAGTAGAGAACAAGCCAAGCCGCAGAGATTCAAAAAGACAACAAGCGCTCAGAAGCAGACTCAACCAGTCAACTCCCTACGCAATTGGTTGTTCAGCAGGTGTGCCCTCCGCCTCGATGCTCGCCTGTGTAGGTGCAGCCTTCGCAGGCTTCTTCGTCTTCGGCTCCTTGCCCTTTTTCGACTTGATGATAGGAGACCCATTCTGTAGTATAAACTCCTCGATAAACGACTTCGTCTCCCGATCAGGCTTCAGATTTCCATTCTTATTCCGTCTAGCCGCCAAATCATCCGCATTCTTCTTCTGCAGCATAGCCATGAGCTCTCCCTTCGGCGTCATCAACGATCTAGACGCAAGATACTCCCTCTTAAGATCCTGCATTCTCTTCTCCTCCACAAACTCAGGATCATGCCGTGTCCGGTACGCAGAGAACTTATTCCTCAGCTCATCCAGCACACTCGGCGGGAAAGGCGGCTCATGCAGCGAGGGCACCCAAGTTGGCGTCTCAACCTCCATACGGAGCGTATCAAAGTCTTCGTCCTTGAATTCGGGCTTGTCTGCGCGCGGCCAGGGGATCTCGATGTTCTCGCCTGCGATGTACCGGGTGTGTTTTGGAGTTTCGACGCCGTGCTCGCGCTCGAAGAAGGGGGCGCCGGAGTGGACGTGCTCGACTAGCACGTCGCGGGTTTCGCCTGTTGCTGGGTCGTCGAGGGCTGCGACGAGGCGGACGTTGTCCATGGGAATGGGAAGGGGGACGGTCTGGAAGGGGCCCTTGCTGCCCTGGGCTCCGGTGAGCCATTCGGGGAAATGGACTTCTGCCTGTATGGAGAGAATATCCATATTAGTACTGCTTCAATAGAACCAGTTGAATCCAGATAGACAAGAAGAGAGAGAAAGAATAACATACCGCATTACAGTTATTCACAATAAGCGTCTCATTCTCCGCATCAACCCGCGAAACAGTCTCAATCCTCCCCTTTTCCCGTCCCTTCATAATACACACCCGATCCCCAGGAGCAAAATTGATAAACTCCCTTCGGAGATGCTGCGGGACAGCCGGCGGCCTCATAGCCCGCGGATGCAACGCACCATACGACCTGCCCTCGAACCCAGCATCGCGCTGGGGAGCAAGCGGCCCCCTCATCCAGTCCTCTCGTCGCTGCAGGCGTTCAGCACGGACATTGTCGATGTGATAGCGGTTGTAGGCGAAGGACTCGCGGATGCTGGCGCGGAGCTCTGCGCGTTTCTCGCTCTTCGTGGCGCGGATGGCTTTGCGTTGTGCTTGGTTGCGGGCTAGCTGGGTGCGGCGCACGAGTTTTTGCATTTTGAAAATTGGCCTTGCCGGGCAATGGCGTGGCTTTGACTGTGGATGGGCTGGCGGTGTTGATAGTCCTGGGGTGGTCTCGGGGAGGGAAAATTGCGGACTTGAGGTCACGTGTGCGGATTTTAGTGGAATTGGCTTTCTAGGAACAGGCCATTGAGCACGTCAAACTACAGAGATGATTTATTCGTTCCTTGCGACCGTTGGCTTCGTTTACTGCTTACTGGCCGATTTGAAGCGAAACATCCTATGCTTGCTGGCACTTCCAGCTCTCGAGGCTGTCACGTGGGCTGGAGCATCGAAGACCAGAAGGAAGTTCCATGCATTCTCTTTAACCAAAATTAAGACAAAGGGATAAGGTAATTAGGCTTTGCCAGGCAATATCTGCTGAAAGGCATAGATAGGAATCTTCTATCAGATCACGAAATTCCAACTTGCTTGATCAACACCCTCCAGAATGGTCTGCGGAAGCAGAGAAGCACCACTTGCGATGCCGGCCTACAGTAAAACTGCAGACCAACGCTTCTGCCGGTGAACAGGCGCCGCTTTGCCAGAGGGTATCGAGCTGCCTCGAGGGGCGCTATGGAGAGAACGGTTCAAGAGAAAATGAGAAAAGCCCACAAGGTTATAACAACGCCTCCCTAGAAAAAGAAGTCTGCAAACGAAGAAGGTCGACCAACTGCACAGCCAGATCATCCCATGATGCTCATGTGCCCGTGATGGAGAATATTAAACCACATTTGCATCAGGCAGGCTCTGGCTCACTCACTCTCGCACAGACAAATCCATCGCCCCTTGTAAGATAAGAAAACATAAACAGCCAAATATCGAGACGCTTATCCGTTCGTATAATCTCCGCATAAAAAGACCTTTGCGAAGGTGGGGGAATAGACTAATTTACAGAATGCTGCACTTCTTCTTGCTCTTGTGGGTCTTAGTCAAGAGGGCAGCGCGGGTGGCAGCCTCAAAGACCTCGCGGACACCCTCGTTGGTTCGGGCAGAGCACTCGAGGTACTTGTAGGCACCGATCTTCTTGCGGACTTCCTCACCCTGCGAACCAGTTAGCTTTGTTTTTTTGGCGTATCGAGCGTTTTCGAAAATCATACCTGCTCGGGGCCGACGGGCTTCTGGGAGGTCTTGTGAAGCTCCTCCTGGGTCTTGGGGTCGTGACGGAGATCCTTCTTACATCCGACGAGGATGATGGGGAGGCCTTGGCAGAAGTGAAGAACTTCAGAGATCCACTATGAATTTGTTAGAAAGATGGTGGCCGATTATTCTTGGAACATGAATCTCACCTTCTCCTGGACGTTGTCAAGAGAATCAGGTGAGTCGACGGCGAAACAGATCAGGATGACATGCGAGTCGGGGTAAGAGAGAGGACGGAGACGGTCGTAATCTTCCTGGCCAGCCGTATCCCAAAGGGCGAGTTCGACGTGCTTGCCATCAACCTCAACATCGGCAACGTAGTTCTCGAAGACGGTGGGGACGTAGACCTATGAATGTTGTTGTTAGATTCACTGAGCATTACGCAGGCCAGGAGCAGAGATCGACGGTGCTCGATTGGAGCGGTGGACGGGCGGAGCTAACCTCAGGGAAAGTGCCCTTGGAGAAGACACTGCAAGGAGACGATAATATCAGTAAATGGTGCTTGGAATACAAAGCACAGAGTTGTATGGGTAGACTTACATCAACAGACAGGTCTTACCGCAGGCACCATCGCCAACGATGACAAGCTTGCGGCGGATCTCGGCCATCTTGAAACGAAGAAAATCAGCTAGCTGGTCGAAACAAATCCACTTTTTGAGATAGCTGAAGCAGTAGAGGTGGCAAACAGCGAGAGCGAGTCGCTGAGGAGGGGATGGTTGATGGAAACGATGTTGATGGTTGAAAAAGGGACAAGTCAGACACTCGAGGGAAAAGGGTTATTATCACATACGATGCAACAGCTGAGCGCAGCGGCGCAGAATCAGGAGATTAAGAGGGCGGAGCAGACGATTCAGCGATCGAAGAGAAAATGCAGCAGAAAAGCAGCTCGGATAGGCAGTGTAAGGGACCCAGGGGAGGGAGGATGACGGAGGAGGAGAGGGTGCTTGATAAATGGAAGAGCGAGAGTGAGGAGGTGGAAAGAGAGGCGGTTAGTGGTTAGTCCAGACTGACTGAGTCTCCCTAAGCAGCAAGGTCGCCCTCTGTCACTGACCACGCTTTATCGGCTCTACACTCAATAAGATTCGGCCTGACCCCTTAAGTCGCTAACTCTTTCAAGGTTACTGAGCAAAAAAAAGAAAGAAAATTATTAGTCTTTAATATTGTCGTCCACTGGGCCTGCCTCTGAAACACTCAAACAACCGCGATACCGTGATACCACGTTACCAAGGTCCAATGAAGGTGGCGCAGCAGCTATGTGGCTGAGGCCCTGGAATTTGTTTGTTTTCCTCTGAATGACGAAAATGATGAAATCTCTTCGGAGGTGTTACCGAGATAATGTGAAATAGCATCACGGGTTCTACTTTGCTGTCTACATGTAATCGTCTTTTGAATCCCCATGATGTTGTTGAGATTAATACAAGCATAGGAGACTAGCTCTCTGGTTCTCCTTTTCTGATCCTGTTGCCTGGTGCCTAGTCCCAGTTGACATTGCGCTTCAAGCCACAGTGGCTGTACAGAGTCATACACGCGCGTATGTAATATTGGTAACGATCACGACACTGCTCCGGGCTCCTGAGGCTGAGGCTTGGTCAGTGATAGAATGCGAGACAGCTGGAGTTTCGAGTATGGGACCGCAATTTCACACTCTCTTCCTCAATCATAGGGCTGTCCCCGGATTCTCTGTCCAGCCTTCGATGTGAAACATGCAACTTCCCAAAAAATACGACAGCGTTGAACAAAACGGTTGAAGCGTTGTGCCTGTGGAAAAGGCTGAGCTGAAACCACCTTGTCACTTGAGCTTAATACCATACCCAGTTCTCTCGGTCCCCAATTCTGATAGGCGCAGCTGCAGGAGCATCACCCGGGTTCAGTCATGCTTTCTTTTCCGACTAAATCAGCCAAAATGCCTTGTGTTTTTAAGTCCGCATTTCTTCTTCACGGTGGCCAGAACAATGTGGGCACCAGGCCAAGTGGCCACAGGACAAGACTGCCTTTTTCGAAGCTGACCGTGCCGGACCTTAAAGCGTCTCATGCTCCAGCCTCCAGCTCCCAAGAAATGGCAGCTTCATGTGCGGTCACCTCTCAGTGGACTCTCCAAAGCCTCCATTCTTGAATCTTGACACTGACAGCCAGTCCGGAGCATCACTTTCCAACTATTAACCCCGCAGATGCAGTGCGCTGTCGGTTTCCCAGCCAATTATCCATGTGGCATTCACCAAGTACCGTGCTGTATGACAAGCATCCCCCAGGGTACAACAAGCCATCCATCCTTCCACTATCTGTCCGACGCGCCTATGACGAGAGGGCCAAGTCTGAGCCTGCAGAAGCTCACTGTTATCCCGGCTTGCCCGGCCAGTTAGCAGGGTCGACCGCCTCGTTGCTTTGACGACGACACGCATTCGTGGTGAAAGGGCCCAGAGCGACCCTGTGAGCTTCAGCTATCAGCTTCAGATAACTGTTGTCTCTGTATCAGTGTATTTTCCTTTAGGTTCCATCCTCAAGCTCATAAAAATAATACGTGGCGGTGCAAGCAGATGCAACTTTGAATTCCCCCTGTCCCAAAAATACACTGAATCCAACGAGCAAAGATAGTAACAAGCTAGACTAGATTCCGCACTATCAACAGAAGTACCCCGGAGCGAACGTCACCTCATCCACAGCTGAACAAACAGCGTTAATTCCATTTCCGACTCGCATGTTCTCCTTTTCTTTTTGAGCACTGACCCCAGTTACCAGTTCTACGGAGCCTTCTTGTGGACTTAGGTGGGAATTCATCTAGCTGAGCCCCAGGCATACCGTCGCCCGACACGTGTACGACAACAAACATTCTTACGCAGTATACTCCACAGTAGGAGTGCACACCAAACGGAGTTGAACTTACACTTTACAGGTTGCCGTGTATGCAGGCTGTGAAGCTGCAAGGCTTCCAACTTCCAAGGGCGCCAGTGCAGCGCCGCCGTCAGATTCAGCCTGAGGCTCTTGACAGAGCCAGAAGTACGGTACTCCTGGAAAGTAGTGGTCATGAGCTCTGCTTATCTGCGTTGACGACACCTTACGTCCATTCGTACTGTCTGTCGTCTGATTTCAAATAACTGTGAACACATTCCATTATTGAACGATTGTTAGAACTAGAAATGGAAATCTACCCAAAATCTATCTATTCAAACTAAGCAAATTCTCAATATACCTCCTCGCATCGAGCCCCAACCCCTCAACAAGCTTTCCCGGCGCAAGATCCATTCTCGAAGTCGGCAAACCCGGCGACGATGCGCCGCCGAGATCCCGAAAGAACCGCGCCCCGCTGCTCCCACCACCAATACTACTCGAGTTCCGAGTATGGCCTGAGCTAGCACCGACATGATCGCTCGCCTGGCGAATGATGAAGGCCTCTTGTTTATTATCGCCTTCCTTCTTGTCACCAGTTGTATCGGGTTCGGGCTCGGGTTCGGAAAGCTCTTGCTGATCGTGTGGGGGAGCGGAAACGCGGACCCAGACGATCCACCACCCGCGGCTTGTCTTGCAGGTTCGTTCGAGCTCGAGGGGCCGGGAGCGGGTTTCGACGTATGTTGTTAGGATGCGGTGGTGTATACTTATTGTTTCGACGCGGGAGATGGTAGCGGAAGTTGGGAGACGTAGGGTATGGTTGTGGGAGACGAGGTCCGGTATGTTGGGGATGGAGGAGCGGATGGTTAGGTTGAATGGGTCGTAAACAAGGTCATAAACTGGGTGTTGTTGCTGGGATTTTGTACCAGTCTCTGGAGTGTCGGCTATGCGGGAGGCTGCGGTTGATGGCGAGGTAGATGTGCTGAGAGGCTTTTGGAGCGGGCCAAGCTGATGATGGATGCTGTGATATAGCGAGGGTTCGAACAGCGACGGCGTCGTAGGCTCAAAGAGGAAGGTGTATACAAAGGGTTTACACTGTTGATGTAAGTACTTGTTGCGTCGCTAACATGGAATGGGACTTACCACGTAGACGACAGCCTGCAGCTGTCCGGAAAAATCCTGCTGGAGATTCGTCATCTGAACGTGCAGAACCCTCTTTGCTATCTTCTCTGTCGAGGTGGCAGTCAGATCTGAAGGCTCTGTTTCTTCTAATACAATCTCCGAGCCGGCTGTACCATCCTGCAGCCCGATAATAAAGCGACCTGTATTCTGGCGTCGCGGACCATCTTTCGAGATTGAAGACCCTTTAGGGCGTCTCTGGGAGGCCGAGTTGCCTGCCTCAATTGAACCACCATCGAGCTGTGATGCTTCGGCTTGAGGATGTGGACTGGATGTCCTACTTGGTGAACCTGACAAGCTCCAAGACGAGCCATAGCCGAGAGTGAGGTATTTCACAAAGGCCTCCGTGCCTGCCACAATCCAATCACCGGGCTGACTATTCGCTTCTTGAGAGCTCTCATTACTCGTTTGTGGATTCCCCTTTTCCTGAGAGTCCGATGGACCCGTCGTAAGCAATGGCGGAGGTATGCCTGGGGGAAATGTACGATCCGGGACAGGCTTCTGTGCAGCGTCAGAGGAAAACGGGTTGCCAGAGGTGCCAGCACGATGTCGTTTCCTCCGTTTGCGCTTTCGCGGAGAAGTTGGATTCGTGCCGACCCCGTAAGCATCTGCACCATGTCTGTACATCCATTCCATCCACTGAGAAACAGAGGCAACAGAGCGTCTCGTGATCGCCCCTACGCCTGAGAATACAACACCATCCGAGGGTCGTGGATAAGCATCAGAGCCAAGCCATCGGCTCTCGACGTCACCTTCGGGCTTGCTGGAGGGTTGAGAGTCTTCGCTTGGATCCTGAGGGTCACCAAAGCGCGACACCACCAGATCGACAAGGCCGTCGGTCCTTGATATAAAGTCTTCAAGTACCTCTCTTTCTCCGCTTCCCCACTCCTCTTCACCCACCCCAACACCAAGCTCGCCTCCAGCGGAAAGCTTTATGCCATTGTAGATCTCAACAGCTGGGTTTCCGCCGAGGAGAACTTCCCAATTCCACGCATATCTGAGCCAAAAGTTCTCAAGAAATAAACAAAATGCGGACCTGCCAGCACTTTCGTATAGGGCGTCGAGATCGGGAGCATGATGAAGTAGGAAGATCGAATGCGCTCGGCGAAGTTGTTGGATCAAGAGTGACGGAGTGGTCATTTCTCTGGAAGAATAGTGGAAGGAAGACTCTGAGGCATCTTTCTTTGAGGATCCATTGTCAGGGTTGCCCGGCAATCGAGTCAGATCGACAGACTGTAGTTCTCAGCGGTTATTCAAATAGTGGCAGGAATGAGAAAGGCGTACTGCTAGAATCCACCAATTCTCCTCGAGTTCGTGTAGAACGATCTGTGATTTCTCTGTCTCGACATAGTCGACTGCCTTCCCTTCGGAGAAGTTCCTACAACAATGCATTAGTCTAGAACAACCGTTGTCGCAATGACAGTCCTACCTCGCGAACGTGACCATCCCCTGCGCCAGGCCTACCTGACGCAACCTTTCATTCCACTCATTGTTGGGTTCCTTGTCATCGCTTGCTGCAGAACTGTCTTTCCGCCGCAATAGACTGGATCTGGAAGTGTAGAAGACAATCTGCTCTTTAATCGTCTCATCCGTAGTTCCGAGGAGGGGGTTGTAGATCGCGAGATAAGAAAGCTGCGCGGGGTCTACCGAAGAAGAATCGCTCTCCGGCATGGCATCTTAGGGCCGTGAGCTCCAGCTCACAATGTAATGGCCAGGAAGTTGTCTATGTTCATGATCGTCCCCCGCGATCTGGCTTGCGGTAGGCAGTGACATCACGTGGTGGGCTAGATCGCCGTCGGGGAGCTTTCGGGAGCTTTCCTGCTCTGGAATAGATTCCCTCTGAGCTGCCTAAAGCTTCGATAGCTATGTTTCTCTCAAGAGGTGCGAGCTCGCTATGCTCGTACCGGCGGCCAGGCTTATGGCCGTCTTTCGGATTGCGATGTCTCTCCACGAAACCCCACGACCCACTCCGAATACTCTTCTGCGGCTCCGATGATTTCAGTATAGCTTCCCTCCAAGCTCTCCACGCCGAGCACGTGAAACAGCCTGATCGCCTCGCGTCAATTGATGTTGTCTGCAGACCCGGAAAGAGGGTCGGAAGGGGCTTGAAGCAAATACGCGAAGGTAATTTTTTCACATGTATTCTGCTCGGACGTGTCGCTAATACTGTTCTCTGATAGTTCCCATTAAGGCGGCCGCGACGAAACTATCGCTACCTGTCCACGAGATCGATACCTTCAGAGGATGGCAGGTATATACAGCATCGACGTCGTCAACATTATTGCATACAAACTCACGGCTTCTAGCCCCCCGTGTTCCCGGATGGTCCCATAAACCTGATCGTGGCTGTATCGTTTGGGCTTTTTGTACCGCCGCGCATTCTCAATGGCGCCAAATACGGCGGCCTAAATGTCCACCCTTCATTGCTTCCTGAGTAAGCTGAAGTCTAGCTCGATATTCCTATAAGATGCTGATTGCGTGAACCGCTGTAGCTTTCGTGGCCCTGCACCACTACACCATACGCTCCTAGCTGGGAGAACGAAGACGGGCGTCACTCTTCAGACCTTACACCTTCAGCACTTCGACCGCGGCGCAATCCTTGCTCAGACCCCTTCTCCAGGCTTCGATATTCCGAACCCCAATACGTGCACCGTCCCAGAGTTACTGGGTATTGTCTCCCCCAAAGGCGCAGACATACTGGTCGAAGGCATCCGGCAGGGCCTATTCGTTCCCCCTGTCAAAGATGCAGGCTGGTATTCCGCCAAAGACGAAGACCTGATACACGCCGTGAAGATAAAACCGGAAGCCAGACACATTGACTGGGCTACTTGGACCTCAGCGGACATCAGCCGGCGACACCGGGTGCTAGGGCCACTATGGAGCAAGTCACTGGTTTTCGACGAACCATCTGGTCCTGTCCCAACGTTCCAGCAGAAAAGAGTCATACTCACCGAATTTGATGAAGTTCAACCAATGAAAGGAGCCGATGCATTCGCTCTGGTCCCAGGACTGCCCTTTATCGATGGCGAGCACACGGTCAAGGCCGACTCTGGAAAAGGAGTCTACGTCTTTACCAAGGACGGAAAGCTGATTAAGATTCACCAGATGAAGGTGGAAGGACAAGCAAATGCGGATGCACTTCGCGCTGCCCTCAAAGCCCGAATGGTCGGCAGCCGTACCTTCCCATCGCATGATGTCCCATTTGCTCCATTCCATAACCCTCTTTGCTAGAAGAACCCTAGAAGGAGGACATATCAAATGTATTATATATACACTAACACCATGATACCAAATTTAGCGAATATAAATACCGATTATTGGAACTATTCCACACCAAGCGTTCAATATTTAATCACGAACCCAGAATCTAGAAAGTCAGCTATTGTTCAATACGAAGAAACTTCCGATCAAGACTCACCGACTTGAACTGCCTGACCAGTCTGTGATGAGTTCTTAGCCAACGAGATGAACGCTTCTGCCGCGTCTTCCACCTCGGCCTGTGGTGACAGTAAACGTTAGCAGACGGTCTCCATCCTTGCTTTGGATGTCATACCAGGGCATTAAGAGCGGCCTTTGCCTTGATAGCATCGATCTTCTCTTGGGGAAACCGCAGGCCCTGCGATCTGGTCAGTCCTCGTCCTGCTTGCAGAATGGATCCTGGCAACACCTACCCATTCAGTCATGAGCAGACCCGGTAGGACTGCATTGACGCGGACCTTGTTCCCTTGTGTTTGGGCAAGGCACTTAATCATGTGCAAGCCTACATTCTTTTAGCAAGGCTCTGACATCAGTTCTGGGAGATAAACCCACCCGCTGCCTTGGTAACAGAGTATGGCAGGCTGCTTCCTGATGCTGAAATGGCCTGTATAGCCTGTCAGCGAGAAGGAATCTATGGCTTTTAGGGAGCAATTATACGAACCGCAGCAGACGAAGTAAGCAGGAACACGCCACCCTCAGGATTAGCCTTGAACGTAGGAAGTGCTGCCTTGAAGAGCCAGAGGTGTCCTTTCACATTGTTGGACCAGCACTGTAACCTGTTAGCCATTTGTGTTTCTATGCTTCAGGTTCAGGTGGATGGTGAGTGCCTTATCCCAGTCCTCCTCAAGCATAGCATCTAGGTCATTAAAGGGAACGATCTTGGTCCAACCCTTCAAGGCGTACGTTAGCTTTGAAAAAGCACAAGCCTCCATGAAAAAAAATTCAGCCCACAGCATTTGAAATAAGAACATCCAGTCCGCCCAGTTCCTCAATAGTGGTCTGCACTATCCGCTGACAGTCCGTCTGAATGCTTGCGTCCTAGATTAGAACAACTACTGTCAGCTCTAATATGCCCTTATAGTTATACTCTACCCTCTTCAATATCAGAACGAAGAAAAACATACGCCCTGAATAAAAACGATCTTAACTCTATACTTCCCTCGTATCTCCTCCGCTAATTTCTCCGCAGCGTCCTTGCTCGAGAAGTAATTGATCGCGACGTTGCTTCCCTCGGCGGCAAACTTCTGGGCAACGACGGCACCTAGACCTCTAGACTCATCGTAAATAGCTTTGTTAACAGATTGAACCAAGTCAGGCGAAGTGACGTTGCGGTGCAGTGGTGGGTAGGGCTGGGCTGGGCTGGGCTGCATCGCGCACGTACCTAGAGCCTGCGGTGACGAGAACGTTGCGATTCTTCAAGGAGTACGGCATGGTACAATTGATTCTTGGTGTCCTCGAGATATAAGTTAGACTGTAAGAGCGAGATAGCCCGAGCTTCAATCGTGAACCTTGAAATTGGTGGTGTTTATCCGCGGGGTAGACGTGGGGTTGAGTTGGGGTTCGCAATGAACACCGAGGACGCGTAGTTATAGGATTAGAGATGACGCGGAGCGGTATCTAAGTATATGAAAGAGCTCTAAATGTCACTACTGAGAAATCTCCGTCGGAGATTAATGCTTTAAGCTATGGATCGGACCGGCCGTTCTCTGAGCGGACGATCCGTTGGATATTGAAGACCTCGGTTGGAGCACGATTCAACCATTTAGATTGCTGGCAAATTCCTTTAACTACTCTACGGCAAATGAAATTCACCAATGTTAGGCATCTACAGGTCGTCTGCCGGAGAATCAATCCAGAAGACCGGATACGTATTCAGTCTTTCTCATCCCCCACCACGCCCTTTTGCCTTCCAGCGCAGGCCACTGGACCAGAAACCGATCTGCGAATGGTAAAAGAATCTTCCCTGATAGACTCAATGTCTTTACTCGAGCCCAAGACTCGACGAACACCGTGCGTAGTCGGAATTGCCCCGTCTGCAGAGCCTTTCCGTTCCTTGCGCCAACAATGGAGAGCGGATGGTAGCGCATTTTACCCGGGAGCAGATTGCTCAAGAACCAATGGCTCAAGCGCAGGAGTCTAGCGGCCAGCACAACGCAAACGGCTGTCGCGGGACCATTGGTGAGAATAAGATCTGGATAAGGCGAAGGAAGCTGCGCCTGTGTCTGATGCTGCTGGTCGGGATGAAGCCCGCATAGTGCAAGAAGACAAGACCAGAAGGAGAGGAGGGTGGTGTAGGGCGCCGTGAGGTAGGATTGATGGACGCGACGGGCGCGAGGCACAGTAACAATTGCGTAGGATGCGGGGTTTGCCCTGCGGCTGACGAGACTCGCCTCGAATTCAACTGCCTTTGCAGCACTGAAGTTGTCGCCCGAGCTCACAATGTAGGTGCGGTAGGTGTATTTGGTTGGATCGAGCTCCATGCGCCGGAGCATTGAGAACATCTCTGCGGTGTGGCCGCCGCTGCCTAGGACTATGAGGAGGTGGATCGGGGAGTGTCTCGGCCGCCATTTGGGAACTGGAGTGTTCTGAGAAATAGCGAAAGCGCTGAGAGACTGTATATCTATCGCGTCAGCGCAAGCATTCCGATGCGGAACATTATTGGAGCTTACCAGAACCGCTAGAAAAGTGTTCAAGACTGAGAAGAAGAGAAACAAAGCAGCTATTCCGGGAGACGACAAGTGCGATAGAACCATGTAAATGAAGCATATAGACGTAAAATAGAGACTTAAGGCTAAGAGGCCAAGAGCTAGCTTGAGCGATGGCATGGCGGCGGAGAAGCGAAGAAGCGTAGAAGATTAGTTGCGGAACGCTCTGTTGAGGTGATGAGAAGATGAGGCTGCGAATTTGCAGGCATCATGAAAGGAAAAGCAGAAACATGGTGTCAATAGCCGATTGACCTTGTCGAAGTGTCTAGTGAATGCGATCTAGAGAGAGGTGTTACTCCGCATCGCCAGAAAGTGTTCCGCGTTCACGTGGTTTGCGGTGTTGTCGGAGTTAGAGCTTCTTGGATTCTCGAGAATCTTTTCCTCCACCATAACATCCCTCCCTCACCAAACAAATGTTCTTCACAACATGGCTCCCCTCTTCTCAAAGCGACTAAGCTGCTTCTATTGCGGCCGTCGCTCTGCACAGCCCAATAAAGGGTCTGTCCGAAAATGGCAGTGTAAACACTGCGAGGCGATCAACTACCTTGACGAAGTACGTCACTTCTTTTGCTGCGCTTCCCCGCTACACAAACAATAGACTAATCTCGACTAGAATGGAGAGATTACAGATCCTCCTACTGCAGAAACGAATCCAAATCCGCCCACGCCGGGCCCCGCGAAATCCCTTCTCGAGCCCTCTGACCTCGGGCTGACCGGCTCCGACCTGTTCTGCGCTCAGTGTGTCCGGAATCAACACCTCTTCACCAATGCGTTAGCCTCATACTTTCCGTCGAGCGATGATCCGAATTACAGCGCGTATGAGCGAGAATATCCGAAGTTTCGAAGGAACCTGGAGGAGCGCTACCCTCAAGTATGCGACAGGTGCGAGCCGCGTGTAAAGGCGCGCATCCGCCAGGCAGGATACGAAGCGAAATCGGACCATTTGCGACGGATGATGGATAGGAGTAAGGCAGGGAAAGCGGCGCGCAAAGCAAGGCAATGGAATTGGAGGAGTCTGCTGGTATTTGCGGGTGCTATGTGTTACTGGGCAAGTATTGCGGGCCAGCTTGCTTGGAGCATGACGAGCGCTCTTCCTGTTGAAGAGCCATTGCAAGACCCCGAAGACTCGATAACGTCGCCGTCCATTGCATCGCACTTTAACGAGACCCTTCGTGCCCTCAATCTTCCTAGCCATTGCCCTGTTGATCTAGTGCCGTACGCTGGGTTGTCTCTGGTAGCTGGCATTCTTTCAATATGGTGGAACCCAAAGCTACGGCTGAAGGTTGAAGGGAGAGGAGGCCGTTTCGTACGTTTAGGAGAGTACTATCAAGTTCAATTGATTGTATTGGTTGTGCGTTGCGCATTCTGGGCTGTGCTTAGGGATCCTTCGTCGCATGGCCTCGACGCCACCCTACCGCCGGCTCTGCATACATTCATGGTTCTCTTTACCATCTTGGTATATTATTGTCCTGCTAATGCTTGATAACTATTGCTAACATAGTTGTAGTCTGTTGTCATTTCTCGGCGCATAGTCCGTTACGATACTCGACCGCTGGTCAATTGGTCCGAAGACACTCCCACGGCGACCCCCGTTCGAAAAACAGAAATGTCTCCTCGAGCAACCACAGGTGCAAAGCAGCCTTTTTATACCCCTCACGAGAATTCTCAGCAGATGACACCACGTTTCCCCGTTGAGAAACTGGCCACCCCGCGAACCGCCCAGGAGGAACGCCATGTCCCGACCCCGCCGCCAGAGGTAGACGATATGGACTGGACTCCTTCCATTCAGCATAATTTCCGGCCAGTTTCGACTGCCCATCAAAGGGACCAACGCAAAGCCGCTCTTTCCGGACCGACCCCATTCTATGGCTCGCTGCCCGCTGCGCCAAAGCCCCCATCGTGGAACTTGCGAACTCAGCATCTGCAGAGACAGAAGCCCATCGATGAG
The DNA here is from genome assembly GCF_047715825.1 of Aspergillus stella-maris. Classification (NCBI taxonomy): domain Eukaryota; kingdom Fungi; phylum Ascomycota; class Eurotiomycetes; order Eurotiales; family Aspergillaceae; genus Aspergillus; species Aspergillus stella-maris. The sequence goes on along the minus strand of NW_027396858.1, from coordinate 15,070 downwards.
GTCGTTCAACCCAATCCTTTCCACCGCACCCCAGCTCAATCTTCAATGAACTGGGGACGGGCGGAGCCCTCACCTGACCCGGTATTCGCGCCGCCGAAATTCTTTCCGCCAACTGATCATGCTTCCACAGGGTTAGAAAACCTGTTTGATCGAGCATTTACCATAAAGTCAGCGGAGAATGATGAGCCCACATATCAATCACCGCGGCAGGCGAGGCAAAGACCTCGCCCACCGCAGTCTGCGAGCCTGGAAGGAGCTTTTGTATCTCAATGTGTTCGGCTGGGACTGCTTCTTATTTCACTTACCGCGTGGAGTGCCTCGCAGTACGGGCTCGTCTCCGTCCGGGGCTACTACATCGAAGTCGCATCTCTAGGATGTGTCAGCCTGCTTGCTGGCTTTGCTCTTCTTGAAAGCGTAAAGCAACCGCTTGCGCATTGGAATGGCATGGAACTACTAGTATACATCGCCGAGCTTACAGCAGCTGTTCACCTCGGAGGCTACCTTCCAGGGTTGACAACTGAAAGACACTATTTTGACAGATACGGAAAGCTTCTTCTGATCTTCATGATTGTGCAAGAGACGCTAGCTCTGCTGGCTTTCTACCGTGAAACGCCCAACCCCAACCACAGCTCTGAACTGGTTCATGAGCAGCAGCGACCCTCGTCACCTAGCGATACCATACCCGCCGACTCACCAAGGTCAGGAAGAAGCAGACGCTCTACATATCAATCCCTCGGAACCCCCTCATCAACCGCACCCCCACCCCTCTCCTTCGCCTCCACAACCAACGGCTCAAGCTTCAATACCCACCACCCGGAACCAGCCTCAGCCTCATCTCACTCACACTACCACCTCCCCTACTCCCACTTCGACACCCCCTTCTCATCCTCCTCCTCCACCGTCCTCTCCAAACCCACCTTCAACAACAGCAACAACCCAAACAACCACAGCTTCAGTCTCAAATCCCTCAAATCCTTCGAAGCCGACTCAGACCACGACTCCAACTACGACCGCGACTCGGATACCGAGACTACCATGACGACTGCAACAGGGACAACGAATAACACAGTCAAGGATATTCGATATGGAAGGAATAGTACGGTGAATGATGCTTTTTTCTCGCCGAGACGGTCGGAACTCGGGCCTGGGTTGGGCAGTTTGAGTCTTGATGATGGGCCGAGTTTGGGCACGAGCACGGGGACTCAGAGGATGACGAGGAGTCAGTCTCAGCGATTGCAGGCGATGGGGTCTGCGGCGGGGGCGAGGAGGAGGGTTAGGTAGTCTTCTATCTGTCTACTCTACTCTACTCTGCTTTTCTGGTTACTTTTCATTTCATTTCATTTGCATTGTGTTCTGTATTCGCCCACTTGTTGCATGTCATCCGGCGTCCTGGGCCGGGGCTCTACTGCTGCTTGGAATCTCCATGTTTACACTGTTTTTACTATCTTGTTTGCCTGTCTTCCTTCTCTGATGTTCCCGTTTGTCACTGTCAGACTGTCACTTTTGCTTGCATCTCCTTGCTACATGTATTAGCGATTGATACTCCGTGCTTTTCCTTCCGTTCCTTGTTGTCTTGTTTCATCTGTTGGGCGTGGTTTACTGGATTGGATACGGGTGGGAATATACTGTGGTGCTGTTTGTCTTGGATTTTTGCCGTCCTCTTGTTTTGTTTTCTAGTGCATGCATATACAGAGGCCGCTCTCTTTATTATACTTGGCGCAGACCAGAATAAGCGGACACCAGGACGCAGGCGCATATGATACGATTTGACGATGTTTACGAAGAGAGATAGCAAAGCAATAGCAATAGTAAATCATTGATTCATTACCGCATACTAGGACCTGGTATCAAACAGAAGCGACGAAATTAGGTTTCTCGACTCGAAAGGAAACATGTCCCAGGCATCCTTGGACTCCAGGAGACATTTTAATCGAAGCCATTGAATGACATGGAGGACGCTTGGTCCCAACAATCCAACGCATCTTAATCTTCTCATGCCGCCTTCTCGATGCGAACCTCCTCCTCTTTCTCGATTGGAGTGCCGGGGTGCTCCTTTGTAGTATCATTGTGCGCGACGCCGAAGAGCTCGTCCATCTTCTCGAGCGAAAGACCTGTTTCATTGATCAATTAGCTTAATGTTCTTGATGAAGGAGGGAGAAGAATCCTGCGTACCCTTGGTTTCTGGAACGAAGAACCAGACAAAGACGAACATGGAGAAACAGAAGCAGGCGAATATGAGATATGCTCTGGGACACGGTCAGTCTAAATCTGATACTCAAAGTGGGAAACGCCGGGAGTAAACTCACCCATATCCATTTGCGCCAACAGTGGCCAGCATGTTCGGAACAGCGCGAGCAACGACGAAGTTGAACAACCATTGTGTAGCAGCCGCAAAGGAGACGTTCAAACTGCGCAGACGGATTGTGGGGATTTCAGAAGCGTAAATCCAGCATACGGGTCCCCAGCCAAACTGGAAGAACGCGGCGAAGAGGAAAATGCACACAAGAGCAAAGTAGCCAGCGGGAATGACGGGCTCGCCTTCCTTGGGAGGCGCAATGCGGACGTACAGACCGATGTAAAGCATCGCGAGACCCTGAGCGATTGATGTCCAGAGCAGAGAGCGCCTGCGGCCAAGGGAGTCCGCGACGAAGACCAGGAAGCACGCGCAGGCCACGACTTTGACGATGCCGTACACTCCTGTCGCGAACAAGCCGTTGGAGCTTCCTGTAATTCCAAGATTCTCGAAAATCTGAGGCGCGTAGTAGTTGATAGCGTTTGTACCGGTCATCTGCTGACAAACCATGAGGAAGATACTGATGAGGGCTCGCTTGCGGTTGCTGGGGATGAGCCACATCTCCTTGAGAAGGTCAACAAAGCTTGAGCCGCCGACGAGCTGGCGCTCAAAATCAAGCTGACGGACAATGTCTTGGAATTCGTTCTCGACATAGGCGTGGTTTGAAGGAAGATTGCGGATTCGAGCGAGGGTAGCACGCGTTTCTTCCCAGCGGTCCTGCTTGGCCAGCCATCGGGGGGACTCGTTGCAGAGGAGCATACCGATGAGGAGGAGGATTGCAGGAAGAGCTTGCATAGCCAGGGGAACGAGGTACTGGGCTGTACCGGTGATATGTTGGAGGGAACCGTAGTTGATCCAGAAAGCAAGCATAATACCAAGCGTGATGAACAGCTGATATAGACCTGTAAGGCCACCGCGGATGGCTCGTGGAGCATTCTCGGAAACATAGAGTGGGTTGACCATTGAGGCAAAACCCACGCCGATTCCGCAGAGCAGACTACCAGAATTAGATTTAACCCTAGTCCCTGATGTGAGGAAAACTCACCGTCCAATGTACATCGCCTCGAGGTGGCCGCTCGCTGCAACCTGCATGATAACTCCCAGTATGGCCACAAACGAAGCAACGATCAAGCCCAACTTCCGGCCATACTTATCAGCGACCCAAGATGCTGCCAGAGCACCGAAAAAGCACCCTGCTTGTAAGGTGGATACAATATTCGCAGAAAGATTCGCCTGATCCGTGTCGCTCTTATCGCTTAGGCCATACTTGCTGTTTGGACTGTTAGTAGACTCACGAAGATCATTTTGAAGCTACTTACTCCATGAATGGCTCCAATTTCAGGACACCGCCGATAATGCCCGTTTCTACACCGAATAACATTCCGCCGAAGCAAGCGTGAAGATTGATAGTCAGCAACGTAGAACAGAGGGTATTGTCGAGCAGGAAGACTTATAGAGCAAGCTAATGCGTATACCCTCCATCCGTAGATCTCGGGGGGGTCCGTCCGCATCGCCTCATTATGGACGAGTCTCTTGAGAAGGAGGGACATGATTGCTGATTGCTCAGGTTGTCCAAGATATCAGGAAAGGAAGAGAAATGATGTTGACTTTGCTGGCGAAGCAACGTTAATGCTTGCTATAATCTCGTTCTGTGCTGTAACAGGTAACAACGGCGAGGATGTGTCTTCGAAGACTCGAGTGAGCCACGCAGATAAATGGGAGAACCTGTTTCACAACATGCCGACAGGGGTCGGGCCGGGTAGTTATAGGACTCGAGAAGGACCATGCTAGATAGCCGACGATCCAACGACAGCAGTGCAATCTAACCGTCGGTATCTGCTTCAAAGGATATCATGAGAGACTGTCAGCGGAAAAAAGCGAGACAGGCCGCAGAAACTCGTTTCCACGAATCCCATGTGCAATAGAGATGGCCACAGTCAAACTTGGCATCAAGCCAAAGTTGGACAAGGGAGCGAGCTCATAAACGAGGGGGATAGCACATCAATTCCCGTCTGGGCATGGGCGAGCGTTAGCCTTGTGGCAGGACTACCTTGAGAAAAAGGAGGTCACGCCGTGATGAGAGCGAATCCGCAACCGGGGAAACTGGAGTAGGGCCCCACAGAAGCTGGAACGAGGGAGGGTATCATCACGAGGACCAGTGAGGGGAGGCAAGCTGAGATGTGGTAGCATGGGTGAGGGCGAACTAGGGTCTGAGGATTGCAGGGTTTGGATGGATCACCGGGGAAAAGGCAAAAGTCTAAGCAGAAAACAATGCGGGGAAGAGACGCGATTTCCTGGGGGCCTCAGCGATGATTGGTGTAGATTTTCTGCATTTAGCCTGGCTTGGAAATAACTTGGCAAAATTGGCGTGGAAAAAGACCATCACTCATACCCCGGCAGAAATTCGAGCCTGGACTCGAAGATCCAATGTCCCTCCCTACGATGTGTTGTTGGGCCAGTCCAAGAGACGCCACTGCTGCGCCAGAGCTGACCGGCAAACTGGAACATCTTTGGATAGATGAGAGGAACTAGCTTGGACATTGCTGCCTTCTCTCCCTCTCTCCACCACTAAGCGAAGGATATTAGCATCATGCATTGCCTTGTCAAAGGTAGGGTCGACCCTTGGTTTCTGCCAAGCACTGTCAGCCAGAGGGCCAAGTCCGGGTCCCGAGCTCTGAATAAGGCCGGCGGAGTGTCTATCTGGCATCGTGGATTATCCCGGTATCTCGGACACAATAAGCGCCGTTGAGGTGGTGGCTAACTCGCAGCCCGGGCAAGACAGGCGATTCGCCCCTGGCGTACGGAGTAGACGGTTGTGTTGACTCTCGAGCCTCGTGGCGTTGGTGTCAAAGCCTGGTAGATGCAGATGGATCTTGGTGGACAGGCTTATGTTAGTGTTCGGTGGGTTATAAGGCGGATTTGTTTGACGGCTTACAAACCCTATTCTACCCGTTAGAGAGCTTTTCTGTAAAGAGCTGCAATATCCGATACTGATTCTTGTATTGTCACTGTCAGGAGAAAGAGCCGTATCTTCTCCATCAAATAAACAAGAACCATCACGACGGCTTGGAAAGTGAAGTATTTGGAGAGAAGATGGAGGGAAGATGAATGTATCAATACAACTCATGCTCTAAAAACAATGCCTTGAGTGCTCCTGTATCCATTATCATGAGCTGCTCATCTGGATAGGGCGATTTGTAAGACCTCTTCTACTATATCGAATTACTTAAGGGATAACAAGGAACCTGATAAGATTTAGTCACCCTAAAAGTCAGCTAGCCTGCGTACATTGCTTGCTATAAAAAGACATCAATTGAGTACTAACACTTAGTAAAGAACCTGCATACCAGGAGCTGGATCAACCATATCAAGCATGCTTAAAATGAATAAGATTAAGCTTTTGACAAGAGTGCCCCCAGTACTCCTATTTCTGTAGTCATGAATACTGATAGTCTAGATAGGTAGTTTAATACAACCTTCCAACCCAAGTGTCGCATTGGCTTATCCATCGAACCGTAGACATTCTACCCGATCGAATCGAATACCAAACTTGGATGGAGCACCTAGCCTGCTATATATGAGGCGTGGTTCATGTAGAAAACCTGTATCTATAAAAACATGTGTCTTTCATTTTAAGGATGCTTATAATGAAAGAGCAGGTTTTGGACTGATAAAACAGTGATACGAGATAAAGTGATGAGAGATGCTGATACTCTATGGTTGCTAGTATACTAATGAAAACTTTTTTTGTGATTTCCTAATCTGGTACTAGGATATTGGTCTGCGTGCCATACCCTCTCCTGGCTGGGCGAATGATCTACGCACGGAGCCAAACAATTCGATCAAAGGAAAGCGGTGATGAATACTAGCAGCACAAATAGCAGCAACATTACGAGCAGATATAATGATAAAATAGGCACAGATCAACAACCTTGAACCGATAAAGACGGCGAGCAAGGTCTAGCTATACATGGCAGAGATTGTAGCCTTATGGTGTATAGCGAACCGGCAAGATCAAGACCTGTCAAGTCACAGAAAGTAGAGGAGAACAAAGAACCGAATGACAAGACACAAATGAAAATAGAGGGACATGGTTATCGTATTGCGCTCAAGCAGAAGCACCCAAGTTGCCGCTCGGTGTCTGAGCCGAGAGCTTAGCTTGTCTCTGTTTGATGAGGCGGGTTGCCTCTTTATGAGGCAGCTTGTGGATGTTCCCGAGATGAGAAGTAAGGTTGTCCGAAAACTCAAATAACTTCTCCGGGGTGGTGCAGTCTCCAGCGGCGAACAGGCATAACATAGGCGTTTTGATCAAGTTCACATGAAACCTCCGAAGATGTGCTCTCCACTCGTTAAATGCGTAAACCGTTCCACGATGAGGACGATCTTCCTTCTTGCAAACTTTGTCTGCTCTCAGGTGGGTCCTGTCATGGTGCTCCTTTAGACCTCTTTGTGAGCCGTATGTTCTTGGACACAGTGGGCATTGCAACCGTGCTTGTTGAGGCTCTTGCTTTGGCCCGGTACAGTTGAGTTCGTGGAGGTCAGTTTGTGTGGATTAATAACTCTCAAACACTAAACACTTGTAGCAACGATGTTTGAAGGCCGTCGGAGGGTCGCGGCTGTTTCGAGATTGTGCAGAGCTCAGGTTGCCCTTTGAGTTGAGGACGATGTTGACAGAGGCCAGGAAGTCAACAAAAGTGTCAAATTCGCTGTCAAACTATCCTGTGCCATAGTCGACGGCATTTTGACTCTCCAAAGCATTGTTGTTCAAGACGGCGGTGGTAACACGACTGTCACGCGGTCCGTCTGAGGATATTATGTCGTCAAAAGCAGCGGTTACTGTAACCTCACTTTCGTTGTTGAGGAAAGTGGGTCCGAAGGGCATAGGGAAGGTAGAATTGTCAACGGCCGTTAAGGTGCTCGGTAGTTCTAAGCCGGCGAAGGTCAACCCCACAGGATTGGTCGAGCTGGGGTCCTGGGCAGCGTGGCTGCCGTTGATTTGGAGTTTACTCTGCATGCGCACGGAATTTAGCAACTTTGCAGCGATATTGTGTTTAGACTGTGTGCTGATATCAAGACGATGGCATGTGGCACGCTCGACGGCCATGGACGGCCCGGCCGTGTGCTTGTTACAGTCTGAGGGGTATTCAATGGGTGTTTAGTCTACGGGATAGTCCATGGTCGAAAGCGTGATTTTCTCATTTGAGATATACAGTCATATTAGGGCTCGCGCCAGAACCGCAGAGAATCCGACTACACAAGAGGAGCTCACCCCTCCACCAACTCCTTCAACCACTCCGGAATAAACGGCTGCTTCTCCCACTTCTCAAGCCAAATACCCTTCCAATCCACTCCATTCCCCTCAGCCGGCAACGCAAAAACAGCACTAACAAACCAAGCCTGCGTGCCACCCTTCAAATCCGAAGCCAACGAAGGCAGTACCGTGCGTCCATGGATCAAATTCGAATTCGGGTCCGCAAGGACAATCTTACCCGTGCGGTCCGCATTAAGTTCCACGATCCCAACAGCACCGGCCTTCGAAACGGTAAGTGAATAGTGGCTTCCCGCTAAGGTTCCCTCGGACGAGAGGTTCGACGGGTCAGTTAATGGCTTCAAAACGCGTCCATTCCCGCTTTGACAACCGTAGATAGCGAATGCGCCTTCTGAGGTCTGGATATCGCGGTGTGTGCGCACGCGGTGCGCGCGGATATGCCAGTTCTCACTACCCTCGACCGGCGGGATAAGGAATGTTTCGACTTCGACGTCCGGCCAGGGTCGCCATTCTGAGATGAGCACGGGGATATTCTCTCTGTACTCGATGCGGGCGTTTTCAACGACCCGGCGCGTTTGCCAGGTGTCGCCGTCTTCGGAGAGGGCGAGCATGCCATCTGGGGCGTGCTGTTCGAGCTGGTATCCGCCTGTTGGGACGGAGTAGCCGAAGGAGGCGCTGTATGCGAATTTTCCGTATTTTGCTTGGATTGCGCGCACGGGGTAGTGGCATGCTTGTCCTGAAGAGAGAAGGAAGGTGTGGCCACCTCGGTGAATGATGATGTGCTTTGGATATTTCAACGCGGCGACTGGTGCGAGTGATGGATATGGTTCTTCCTCGGCTGCCCAGAAAGGATGTGAGTCGGGAAGGACGAGCGGAACAAACGATAGGCAGCACCAGTATGGTGAACCGGGCGAGTTATAGTTTTCAGTCAAGAACATGTTTGCGTAGGAGTAACCTAGATTCAATGTCCCGTCGTTGTTGAATATATCCTCCTGCGTCGACCACCAGCGGAAGTGCCGAAGGAGGATGCCCTTCACCATGCCCCATGTAAGTGGCTCGGGCGGCTCGACGTCCGCAAAAGCCAATGCTCCCCAGAAGCCCACCATCGCAAATCTATATGTCATGGATCTACCAAAGGGAATAGACCGTCCGTCGGGGTCAAAGTAGTAGCAAAAGTCGAGAGCGAACTCTCTTGCACGTTCCTTGTAACGGTCCGCACGAGGCTTATCAAAGTCTTCAGCGAGTTTGGAATACAGCAGCTGCAAGAACTGGATAGCGAAGGAGCCCGAGTAATAGTCCATCTGGTGGTGTGACTTTGGTCCATCATTACTCCAGCCTCCACCAACGTGGAACGTATCCAGATGATCCATATCAGCTTCAATCCTCGAGAGAGAGTATGGCGCGCCGTTCCGTCGTAGCCCTAAGTTTGCAAAAACTCGGAACCATAGCCTGAGTCCATGTAAGTATCTCCAACTTTCAATCCACCATTTTTCAAAGAAGGCATACCAATTTGTATTCGGCATCTCCCTCTCATTAATAAGAGCCAACCACCTCGCAACATTCCCCCTCTGCTCCTCAGTCAACGGCTCCCAAAATACATTGGGCGCAACACAAAGTGCAAACCCAATCGGACACTGCTCCACCATCCTCTGATCCTGGTCCTCAATATCACCCCAATACTCTGGATGCCCAGGATCAGTCCCATGTATAAACCCATCGCGCCATCGGGCAGCAGCAGCATAGTCGCCGCCACCTCCTACAAGCGAAGCCAAAGCCCACAACGGCCGCGCAAACCCCTCAATCTGTGCGCCGCCCTCGTCGAATCGAGTTGTTGACGTTCCGATCTTTACGCGACTGCCGCCTGGTGTGAAGCGCGTGACGAGAGGGTGGAGGATTGCGCGGCAGGCATCTTGGAAGTCGCTGCGGGTGAGGAAGGGTGACTGGCTGAATTGCTGGGCTGGGGTCTTGCCGTTTGCTTGGACTGACATTTTCAAGTCGGTTTGTGGTATAGAATGTCAGATGCGGGGGGTATTACCCCTCAGTCAGCGGTCTTGACATTATATACCTACTTGATGTCTCGGCGTTCGGGGTAAAGGCCGACGGGGGATGGGTATATGGATCGGCCTGCGCCCCGAGAGGTGCATAAGCCCAGAGAGTATCATGGGCTGCTGACATAGTTATATTCTGGGCCTAGTATGTTATGGAGCATGGTCTTGAAGGAGTGAGCTGCAGCTTTACGAGGTGGATGGTGATAGGTGGATGTTGTTGTTCCACCGATCAGGGTTTAGCCTGTTTCCCCGGATTTACCCGCAGCTCCATTACTCCCAGACTGGAGCTTCTACATGCAAAGATGCAAAGACATAGAAGGTCTGACTGATTATACATACATCGCCTTCTTCATTCGCAATCTCAAGCCGTGGAATAATGTAACATGTTGTAGCCCTACATAAGAAAGTGTCCTGACCGTCAAGACGAACAGAAGCAACCGCCGTGCTAAAGACACATTAAAGAGATACCCCATCCTTGGTAGGTGACTATCTACTTCGTTGAAGGTCAGAACCCCGGACTGGCCTCATGTCGCTCCACCGCTGGTTCATATAGCAGGTTCTACGCTCAAAGTCAGACGCAGCACTAACTAGTCTAGAATCATCGACTCACGGTTGACTCTCCCAATCTCCTTTCTTGGGTGTAAAGCGAGGACCTGTGAATTCCCTGTTGTAGTTAGTTATCCATTTTCATTATAGTCGCCCGATACGCCATATTATCACCACCCGTTCGTTAGCACCTCCAAGTATATAAGAACTGTCCTTGCTGTTCTAACCCTCTTTCCCTCCCAACTTCTTTTTCTCCCTTAATTCCTGGAGTCCGTGAAAGGAAGGACCGAACAACACATCTAGATATTCATCAGGCAGGAGCAAGGGATGCCGTGATTGCTAATGCATTATGGGACGGTGATGAGAATAGTATAACCACAGCAGGCACAGCAGGTGCTGCTGAATTCAGGCCCTCTCAACAAGACCCCGAACGATATACAGTGGATATATTCGATGCAAAACAGGCCCAACGGGAAGCGAATAAAAGACCAAAAAAGGAGGACCTATTGTATGATACAGTACTCCGCATGCGTTTGAATAAACAGAAATTCAGGACAAAAACCAGCTATTGAATTGTAATAGTTGCTACGCTTCGTTCCGCAAATAAACATGTCCCGGCTCGATGGGCAAAAACAGTCACCGGAAAACCGCACACGAGGTCCTTGTCATCGATCAGTCAGACCTATCAGAGGTAAAACGAGTGGTGAGAAGGACGCGAGAAACCGACAGGCGACATTCTATAATAAGAATCTGCGGAAGCGCACTCCCGCATAGAGTTTTGAGGCGGTATTTGAAGACAGAACCAAATACAATCTTTATGCAATTCGGGGGGAGCTCGCTATGGATGAGGACATGATGAGCGCACGCGAGCTGGAATTGTGAAGCGAAGGATCTATAGCAGCCATCAAGGATGACATTTTATAAAGTGATTTTAATCACTTAGGGTTGTCTGTATGGGTACCAGCAGGGTGGCAACAATGTAGGTAGACGACCAACCGGGTCTTGCACCTGGTGTGGACGCCAGTTGGCGGCCCTTCCTCTGCTGGTCCTACGACCAGCAATTATCGACCATTTTGGTTGAGCGCGCAGGGTCTGGCGTGCCTAGTGCTACGTCACAAGGCCCACGCATTCAATCTTACTACCCGGGTAGTCAGCATCTGGACCTACCGCCCTAGCCCTCCAGATGTTCAAACCACAAGCCTAAGCTCGCCCTCGACCTAGAACCCCTGACGGATCTCCGAAGAAGGCTTCGGACCTTTCTGGTCGTACGCCTTGCGACATCTGTCCTAGCCGTCACTATTCCCGAGCAACCATCAACAGCCTACGCTCAGGATCTAGCTCACCTAGACTGCCTCATCAGACTCGCGCTCGGATAGTATACTGCGCCGCAACGTATGCCTCCTGTAGCACCGTGCCAACTGGTAACGTTATGCTTAGAATGTGATTCATCTCAAGAATGACTGGTTACTGTCTGTCCTGCTGGTAAATCTGTGTGCTGAAGCGAGGTATCAATCGTAAACATAAATCAATAAAAAGTCCTGTAAGCTTCAGCTTAGAGAGGCGCTGAAGGCGCTAGTATTTCAGGCTCCAGTTCCGGGCCAATTCCAACGTATTGACAATATCTGTCACTTGTGGGCGGAGCTCAAGGTAATAAGCATCACCAATGAGGGGAATAAGCCAGTGTGCAAAGTGAAAACGACCTAATAAGAGGCCCCAATTTTCGAGAAAGAGACCTTTAATACCAACGGGTCACATATCCATGAACCAGGGGAGGCTTATTGACCTATCAAACGCTATGTAACCCTGCCTTGGTTGCTAGCAGTACACAATTTGGAATGGGAAGATTGTTGGACATACCGAAGACCACCGTATACTGTGAGCGTATCACTGAAATCCTGCAAATTGTATGACAATGACGGCAACAGCTGACAGTTGAAGAAAGAAATGAAGTGGTTATGCCATTCCACTCAAAATTAGTAGTGTCAGAGAAAATGAAGACAAATATATCTCTTGAATTCAAGCGGCTAGTCTCAAAGCGCCGGATAATTGTTGCCATTGACACAATGGGTGTGGGCATCATTAACCCAGACATCCTCCGAGAGGTGAATTGGAAACAGCCATAATTTTGAGCGGTAATAGAATGACACTATAAAGGAGTTCTCTCTCATGCCCGTTGGACAAGGGACACTGAGGTAAGGAAGTTGGAATTCAGTAATATGAGTCTTCCCTCAGTCTTCCCTCAGTGTCCTAAGACGATAGTCAAAACAGAAAGCGGTGATACAAGTCTGTAGGCTAAGCTCTGTAGGCTAAGCTCAAAACGGCTAGATATAAGCTTTTTCATAGATTTGAGAAGCTTCTGATTAGGACTAGCGGCGGCAGAATTTCTGCCACACATGATCATCTATGGTATGAGGTCACTGAGATAATATGTATCATGTGACAGAGCAGTTGAATAACTATCTAGTTACCTTTTGTCTTGTCTTTCGTCAGCACACTTCACTTCGCCCTCCAACCCATTACTTCTAATCTCTTGGACTGAAAAGTCTTCGTTTGAGTATTATCCTGACGAGACGTGCTGTACGGTCTGAAGATATAATGTTAAGTAAGCTATTCTAGCATGTCTTACTGAAGAAAATGCAAAGATCACTACTAACAGCTGCTCTTTCTTGTATTAGTGGCTTTTGCTTGCGCGAGGACATTCGGGCCTCGAAAATGGAACGGTCAACAAGCATCAGAAAGAATCCTAGAACTGACAAAATGGCCGACTTACGCTTCCTCAACCAGTCATACCTACCTCAACCCCCTGTTGTTACTTCCTCGCTCTCCTCCTGCCGAATTTTGACACCATCCTCCGCCATCACCAATAAACAGAACTTGCTCCTCACCATGGGGCCTTGCTCATGGCGAAATGAAACCGGTTTACTCCAGTGCATGTGCACCTCCGGATCTTTCATTTCGCATCTTGATGAGTTGATCGATCTGGGAGAATGCGATAAATGCTCGCATCCGATGTCTCTACACCTTGGCTATAGTGGGTTTCTCTCAGTGTTGATTCTCTGTTGCTAATACTAGCCTGCAGATTCTCCTAATTCCGGCCCTCCGCCCGCACAGATCTCTCAGTCGGTGGGTAAGTAATACATTGTTGAGACACGGCAAGATCAGTGCTAATTCTCGCAGCAATTGGGTCTCAAGTTGCTTCCCGGAACAAAGTGGTCGACGAACTTATTGCTCGGGTGAAATACTTCCATATCATCCAAGTAAACGGGACCCCTGCTTCGGGGAAAACGACAATCATGAATCTTATGGTTAACAAGTTGCTCAAAAGCGACCCAGCAACACCTGTTTATGTTATCTCAGGTTGGGATATAAAATCCGTTCGCAGTGCAAACGGCTGGGCCGCTTATCTCCAGGCACAAACTGGAATTCATGGCCGCCAGTGGCTGACACATCGAGGCTTTCTCCTTGTCGACGAGGCTCAAGAGTCTTATTGGGACGGCGAGTTATGGGCTGATTTATTTAAGGCTGTTGAACCAGCATCCCAGGTGTATATCATTCTCTTCATGTCTTACGGCTCTCCGACAAGAGGCTTCAATGGCTTCGAGCAGGAGAAATATATTAAGACTCCGATGATCTTCAGCGCGGAACAGCAGATATCGCTTAAACCAGATGAGAATGTTGAATCACCTTGGAAACCTGTCGGTCTTCTGCTTGATGAGGATGAAGCAAATGAAGTCCTGAACCGATATGTGCCAACTTTCATTCCAAACTCCGGAGCTATTTTGACACAAGACTTGAAGCAAGGATTCTTTCTGAGCAGCAGCGGACATGTTGGGTTGCTTACATCCCTTACGCAAGTTCTGAACCGCTTACCTGTAAGCCATGTCCTGAATTAAGAGCTCGGTTCTTTTACAGACCAATTCACTAATTTGATACTTCGCACAACAGGCACTCTATACAATCGTGCGCAGCCATCGACCTATTACTTGGTCAATAACAAGCAAAGCTCTCTTCAGTGACCCCAAACGATTCTTCGACTTGATATGTGGCCTCCCATTTGCCAGAGGTCTACCTCCACCGCACATAATACAAAAATATGGCCCTGCTAGTGTCCTCAAGGTCGCTATTGCCTGTGACGGGATCTACCAGTCTTGCTTCGAGAACGAGAGTGCAGAACTAAAAGAGGCTCTTGAAAGACTCTGGACAAATGGTTGGCTCCACGCCGAGAAATCAGATGGTGATGTACACTTTGTATTCGCAAGTCAAGTCCACCGCTGGTAGGTGCATGGTATATAACTTGCTTTACACAGCTTGCTAATACGATTATCCAGGTATTGCCAATATCTTTTCTCAGAGAGACATTCTGACAACACACTTGGTTATGGCTCTCCCCTACAATTAGTGCTCGATGCCATAAAGAGATTCCAGCCTTGTCAGTTATCAGATGCTCCACGTTCGCTGACAGGTGATTCCTTACGCTTAGAAGATCAGTATCAAAAGGAATTTTATCGTTGCCTGTTTCCTTTGCTCGATGGTCATGTTGTTATATGTCGAACTTCGCCACGTACGTAATATTTGGTACACCACCCGAAGAATATGAAGGTCTGATTCATTCAATCTAGCTACGATACTGCACTAAATACAGTCAAAATAGGGGTAAGCTGACTAAAAGACTGAGCAAGCGCTGACTAATATCCAACCAGCGTTCCTAGCGGTATCCTAAGTTCGACACACCCCCCCAGCGTTTGCGAGGTCATGTATTACCTTTCTAGGCAATAATAAAGCTTGAAAGTGCCATCTCCGGCTCTTCATTAGTTCTAGTGGCCAGGTCTTCCTGTATCACCTTCTGTAGAACCCGTTGCATCGGACTAGGCGGTCCTTCAAGAATCCTTTGAAACTTCGCTTGAATATGTGCTT